>NC_061103.1:6559081-6564081 GCF_015104395.2 Macrobrachium nipponense | reverse complement strand
CATTGGAAAGAACAAGTTCACCCTTTTCAAAGGACCCCAGCGCTTTCAAAAGCGTATCATGCATGGGTTTAAACAATGCTTCAGCAGTCTTAGGCAGAAACTGTGAGAAAGAGCTTGAAAAGCAGTCGGTTGGGAATGGAAGGAGAGACGTGCTTCCAAACCGTGATAAATCTGTATATTATTCATGGGAGGAGGCTGCAGAAAGCATACTTCAGTCTTTGTGTGATATATGAATGCAGAATGACAAGAGCGAAATTGGAACAGGTCCTGAGTATAGAGTGAGGGCGAGTTGGGGAGTGAAAAATGGTTCCAATGCAGTATCATGATGTTCTTCATTAATTTGGAATGTGCAATAGTTAGAAAATAAAATATGACATTCACTTTTATGTTAATGAGATTTACTAAAAAAAAGTGTTTCAAAACATCACTGATATAATAGGCTTGGTTTACAAGTGTAAAAGAAATTATGTTTTTTTCGAAAGTATTATGAGATATAAAAAACTATAGTAAGCAGATAAACATACAGTTGCTTAACTGTGGATACATTTATTTTACCCTCATAGCAATACCGCTATTTCTAGTCTCTCTCTCTCTCTCTCTCTCTCTCTCTCTCTTCTCTCTCTCTCTCTCTCATTCTCTAAGGGTGGCTTTGCCCAGCTCAACCTGTTTCAAAAAATTTAGTACTCTATATGTTCATTGAGAATATGAAAATTCCTAATGGGCAGTGTGTCATTTATGTTGTGAGTGAGTTTCTTATTATTGACGTGTTTATATTGAACCAATCTTCAATTGAATTCTTGAATAATGTTTTCAGTCAACGTGTTGATTAAAGTAGTAATTAGGCCTACTCCATGAAAGGGACAACTAGAAAAAACATCAAAACATCTTAATCCATAGAATTGGAAACTACATCACCAGCAGTTCCTTGAAATTCAATTAAGGGCTTTCAGATTGAATTCACTGCCTTAACAGTGCTCGAATAGATATTCGATTAACCTCAAGCATACCTGGAACTTGAGAGAGACAAGAACGTCAAAGACACGCTGGAAGGCGAACTCATTTCTGAATCGAATAGAAATACAAGAGCACAAAGAGAAGAGACTAGTTTTATAAGTAATAACTTCTAGATTTGCACGTAAAGTCAATAAAAACGGAGTGTAAATCCTGATATATAAATATATATATATATATATGTATATATATATATATATATATATATATATATATATATATATATATATATATATATATGTATATGATGTATATATACATATATATATATATATATATATATATATATATATATATATATATATATATATATATATATATATATATATATATATATATATATATATATATATATATATATATATATATATATATATATATATATATATATATATATATATATATATATATATATATATATATATATATATATATATATATATATAAATATATATATATATATATATATATATATATATATATATATATATATATATATATATATATATATATATATATATATGTACACACACACATCGAGCTACAAATGTCCGTTTAATATTTAATTCACTCTACCTCAGAATTAATATATTTTCATAAATGTTTAACTGAAGGGGAAGTTTTTTAGGCGATAAGAGATTTGTCGGCTCCTGGGCGCGAACCATCGCAACGAAACAAATCCAGGACAACAATGAAGCTTTAACCCACACTGCCACCGTATGTGTATATGAATCACGGTAATGTGATAATGACTCCATATAATAGCTACGTTCGGACAAAAGCACTACGGCGTTACCGAGGCCGAGGTGGGTTGATGCCGACTCCAATAATAACAACGAACACCTGAGAGCGACAGATATTGTAGTTGAGAAGCAGCATAAACTTACAGCCTCTTGCGGTGGCGGTGTGGGTTAAAGCTTCACTGTCGTCCTGGATTTGTTGGCTTCGATGGTTCGCGCCCGGGAGCCGATTAAGCTCCTATACACTAAGAAATTCCCCTTCGGTGAAACATATATGAAAATATATTAATTCCTAGGTAGAGCTAATTAGATATTAAAGGACATTTTTAGCTCGATGTGTGTATATGAACCACGGTAATGTGATATATATATATATATATATATATATATATATATATATATATATATATATATATAGATATATATATATATATATATAGTATATATACTATATATATATATATATATATATATATATATAATATATATATAGATATATATATATATACATATATATATATATATATATATATATATATATATATATATATATATATATATATATATATATATATATATATATATATATATACACGAGAGGGAGAAAGAGAGAGTATCTCATTATATATGTTGTGAATTATAGTCAAGACGATTGGTTGGAGTCACAGACGAGTAGACCGTTTCCTGAGAAATTTTAATGATGCTAATTCCAATAAGACCTGGAAAAAATTTCTCCCTTTGCATTTATAGAGATTTGTGGAATAAATTTTTTTCTTTCCCCCACCCTACCCCCTTCGCTCTCTCTCTCTCTCTCTCATGTAATTCATGTTAGGTGATCAAAATCTTGCGTTATTGCTCAATCCAAGTAGTAATATCGTTGGAGATATAATTAAGAAAAAGCAAATGTACGTTTAATACAAGATGATTAAGGACTAAACAAAGGCGTACGCCAAACGCCTTTGAAGAATTCATTAATAACGAAATAAAGCGTAACATGTAATGGCGTTGCAAATGAGGTATAATGCGTAATGTAATTATGAAAGGGAGAGATAAAAGATAAAATATAAATCGTGGAAGTAATGGAAAAAATAAGTAATTAATGAATGGAAAAGATAGATTGCTAAACTAATTTCATAACGCAACATGAAAGGGTAAACAAAATAAAAGAAAAAAAAAAAAACAAAAATTATCATTGGGAAGTCCTGTGAATGAGATTAACCGATAACAAAGATATTCATAAAAAAATAATAAAATCGTGATTGGATATGATTTGACGTTGTATGAAAAAATCGGCAAGAGATGTGAATCTAATAACTTATGTAATGCGTTTTTACGAAGTTACAAATATTTTCCTTATAAATTGTCGGGACTGAAAGAACAAAAATGTCAGTATAAAAAAATCATAGCTGATATAAGCTGTGTATCTTAATCAAAAGGTTACAATAGCCCAAAACATCAAATATAAAAAAAAAATAAATGAATAAAAATAGAAAAAAGATTTTTTTAAGCACATATGTTATAGCCACCTCTTGTCTTTTGTTTCTAATATGCCATTAAAGTAAGGACATTATTCATTAGCAATAACTCACATTTAAGGAAAAGTGGACAAAAATACCGACTCCAACTCCCTCTAAGACACAGGTATGAAAAACCAAAGTAACCACAAACACCTTGAAAACAGTAGAAAAAAAGCAATAGGTTAGTGAACTGATATAAACGACTATTGGTTTCTTATCTTTATAAAGAATTCAAAGCTAAATTCTCCGTATAGTTCATGCCATTGCCGAGCAAGAAAAGGTACTATTAAGTTTTATGGCGTTTCAGCCCTTGCTGCAATGTTATACTTTAATTTATACTGACACGGGAACTGTGCTCGTATGTTCATTAATCTATGAACATTGATTCTTTTATATGTACACACACACACACACACACATATATATATATATTATGTCAGGCAGATACTTATCATTTCTCGTCCTGTGTAGGTAAATGACAAGTCCTGATCATCAAGTGTGACTGCATACTCATTTGAGCATCACTATTCATATTTTTTTTAATATTCTTGATTGAAACAGGAGATCCTTTGACTGAGTCCGGAGAGAAAAGTGGGAACTTGAGTCATCCCGAAGAGTTTGAGCTTTTAGCAGCTAATGGAACCAACAAACTTCCCCAGATCTCGTGTTTGCTTGGATCAAACAACCTGATTGAAATACACTTAAGACAAACTCTTGTTGAGAGAGAGAGAGAGAGAGAGAGAGACGAGAGAGAGAGAGAGAGAG
Organism: Macrobrachium nipponense; assembly: GCF_015104395.2. Taxonomy (NCBI): domain Eukaryota; kingdom Metazoa; phylum Arthropoda; class Malacostraca; order Decapoda; family Palaemonidae; genus Macrobrachium; species Macrobrachium nipponense. The sequence goes on along the minus strand of NC_061103.1, from coordinate 6,560,048 downwards.
AGAGAGGATCTTGTTTAAACATTTAAAACGAGGGATGTTATTATACGTTCTTTCTAAATAAGAAGTTCATAATATAAGTTAAAGTATCTTCTAATGGCCAATATGAAACGCAGAAAGATTATATATATATATATATATATATATATATATATATATATATATATATATATATATATATAATATATATATATATATATATACTTGCTGATTAATTCAATTGTATTTTTGGCATCTTACATGAAGGAAGATACAGAAATAAAATAGAAATTGACGCGTCAGCAACCAGCAACTCTCTTTTGAGGCGAAAAACTTGTAACTGAGCCATTAACATACCAAGTCTGCAGTTTTGTTTTGAAGGAAATAAACAACAGTAAGTGTGGAAACCCCATTGTTTCTTCGGCATCAGTACACCGACTCTTAAGGTCACCGTGAGTAATTGGAATATGGCAAAGGCGCACCGTAGAGGTTTTCAACGTTTCGACATTTCTCAAACTATATATTTTTTCCATTACCTTGCTGGCTTTATATCCTCGCCATGTTTGAAGGATGTTTCATTATAGACTATGAACCTTTCAATTCATATATATTCTTATTTAAATTATATTTTTGATTATATCATCTGTTTTCTTTAAGATATACCCAGAACTCTCTAATGCCAAATAAAATAATTTTGAAAAGGACAGGTTAGATAAAAAAAAAAATTATTTCCATTTTTCTACTTTGGATCCCTTTAACATACAAAGTATACATGAAGTTTCGTTACGGTAATAATTCGGCATATATTCATTCTCTACCACGAACCACGAAACAGAAGAAGGAAACTGTTACAATGTTCCAAGAGAGAGAGACGAAAAATGCAACCTCACTTCCACTTTGCAGCGTAATAAACATCCCAGGCGTGAAACACTCGGAGAATTAATGGAGACGTCATTTCAAGGCGCAGAATTCTCGCTCTAATAGCAAAAAG
>NC_061103.1:6541581-6554081 GCF_015104395.2 Macrobrachium nipponense | reverse complement strand
ACAGGAAAGATGACAAACAAAATCATGGCGCCATCATGAGATAGTCAAAGAACCTTGTCCGAGAAGACTATCTTTTGTTTTTCCTTACTTGCAAATTCGTAGCTTTTTTTTTTTTTTTTTATCGGCAGGTTGATTAAAGCTTGTCTCCCAAACCCCTTCTCTACTCGTATAAATAATGATTTTGCAAGCAATATTGCTAAAAGAAAACTTATTACTGTAATTCTAAGTAGAAATTCGTTGGTCAAATCATCCCATTCAGAATGCTTTTATGGCAAAGCTTTACAGATTTCCAACACTAATTACATTCTGAGAACTCACACATTATTATGATTCAATTTAGGTAAATATCGAACTGAATTGCAAATTGTATATCTATTATTATTGTATTCCAACCAAAAACAGAAGAAAACATCGTCCACAAGGAAAGGTATCGAGCGAAAATTGCCGGTGAAAGTCTGCAAGCCTGCAAAATATTTCCCAAACAATAACGATGGGATTGCTGGTGACACAATCCTCTGTGAGAAAATTCTTATTATGGCAAAAGAGAACAAAGAATTCCTATTATTCCTAACGACAATGTCCCACGTTTAGCAATATTCCAGTGGTTTTAGAGAGAGAGGGAGAGAGAGAGAGAAACAGCTTATCATTTTCCATTTCCCATTCTGAGCTAAATGGAACTGTTGGCAAAATGCCACTCGAATGCATTAAACCATTTGTTTCCCAAAGATGTTAACATCTATTTCAGACTGCAAATTACGAAATTCTGAGCTATTTCCCTAATCATTTATGACTAAGATAACCATATTTGACTTTATACTGTAAAAAAAAAAAAATAGAATCATATTTTTTTTCTAAAAAAAAATACTGTGAAACCGAATGAAATTTACTGTTTTGTTTTTTTATAGACAGGGAAATATATCCAAACTTAAAGCTAATTAGATAGTTGTATACTTTGAAGGAAAAAATCTATTCAAGATTCCACACACACGCACACGCACACACACACATACATATAATATATATATATATATATATATATATATATATATATATATATATATATATATATGTAATAAATAACATTATATAAACAGATAATTATATATATCTGTAAATAGAATCCATGACCTGTGGGGTCATTGGCGAATTAGGAGGGTCCTACGTGACCAGGGCAAATCTAGATCACGCTATGCGATGCCTGCAGTAGCCTGGTTTAAGTTTGTTTGAAAATGTCATCGTTTTGTATATTGTCAACTTTTCATAACACCTTCCATGGTAAGCGGTTGACCTCTTAACCTGCGCCGGAAACTTGTAACTTCCGAGCCGGCGGACTACGTATGTTTTTATGTGAATCGCTGAGATAGCTAATGTTTCGCTATCAACGTGATGCTCTAATACGGCAGTTCATTTCTAGCGATAAAACGGAACGGTCTCACGACCGAACTGTCTCTCTTGTTATGGAGTTCAGAAATAAAGTTGTTCTACTGTTATCAACTTATCCGTTTGAATCATCTCCTTTACTTTAAGAAGAACCACTCTACTAAGATATCACATAGGAGAAAGAAGGAACCAGAATGCTTACGAATGACAGTCGTAAGAAGAGACAACCAGTTTTTCGCAAAAGCGAAACGAACTACAATTGGTGGCAGAACCCAAGAAGAATAACATTAACAAGAACCATATCAGCCGACCGAAGAACTTGAAACATCAACTTCCAGCTTTAAGTCAATAATTAACTGAGGAAACGGGATCTTCAATCAACGCAACTGTAAACATTCTATGAAGACAAAGATATGTCCTTCATCGAGAAGCATACAAGCATCAACATCGACGTTTGAGTGACTGTTATCACATGACTCCAAGAATCAAAACCGGACGCGGAGCAGCATCGAACATCAACAGAAAGAAGAAACAAATAAAGGAAACAACGAGCGATAACAAGCGAGTACGTGCAGAGTAGGCCAAGAGGAAGCAACGCGAGAAGAGGGAGGCTGTGACGTCATCAAGACTTGGGCTTCTTCATGCAACGTGAGGACGGGAGGAGACTGTGACATCATCACATTTGTCGCTAGAGAAAGAGGAACTGTGACGTCATCGGATGTCAACAATCCTTCCCCATATAACCCAGAGCTAAGTAGAATTTTATCTATTCAGGTTTTTTCTCAGTGAAGTGTTGTTCATCAGGAGTCGATCGTCCAGTTATTCGGGGGTGAGTTTATATAGTCTTAATCTTCATTCATTACAGGAATCAATCTTCAACTACGAGTTCTCGCCCGCAGACTTTTTTTTTTCTCGTTGTTGCTAATCGTTTTCTGCAGGAATTCTCCGAATAATATCTTTATCAAATTATCTGTACTTCTATTATCTTTTTTGTGGGGGTTTTCCTATTACTTGCAACACATTTATACAGTATATTGCATATGCGTTTACGTAGTGGTCGAGTGTATTCTTATAGATATTTTGATAGGACCGCAAGGAATAGGAGTGATAAGAAAAAAGTAAAAGTGAACATGGCAACTACTGCGGCAACTACTGCGGCTGGCAACCCGAATGTTGTGCCGCTCGTGAGCGCGAGGTCAGCAATTGTCCCTTTTCAAGGTTGGGTCAATGGGTTCCTGCCTCAAAATATTGAGGCATGGATCCTCATCTGTAGACGCTCATTTAAATGCAAAAAGCATCACAGACCCAGCTGTACAATTACAGGAAGCCAAAAGCTTCATAGACTTTGCTAAAGGAGACGCAAGTGCATATCTAAGAGGTGTTTCTTTCCAAGAGGCGGCTACATGGGACGTGTTCAAAATTAGGTTACGTGCCGTGTATGGGGGTGAAGAGGCTTTAGATGTAGTATTGGCATTAAGAAATATCCTTAACCAAGCCTCTATGACTCAGCTTAATGTTGTCGAGCGGGCGGCGCTAATTGCCGACTGGCTAAATGAATATCAAGATAGTTTAAGTAACTCCGGGTGGGTTACAAGTGCCAGAATCGCCCCGTGAAAGATTTTATCCGTCTCATATACCTCACGACCATTACAGCCATGTTGCCTGAAGCTTTAGTGGCGGTGTTTTGACAAAAAGCTGCAGCCCGACAGTACGGAATTAGATGTGTATAAACAAATAAAAAAACACATGTCTAAATGTGCTGACCTTGATCCCTCGCTGACTCAAGTTTTTGCAAAAAATGAGAATAAGCCACAACAAGTAAACATGGTACATAATAATAATCAAGCTGCAGGGATGGTTTGTTATAACTGTAAACGACCAGGTCACATGATTTCAGACTGTCGGACGCGTTTTTGTTCAATACATAATAGTTCCACTCATTCATATAATCGTTGCTTCTCGCGGAATCAACAGCAGAATCCTACAAACACGCAAACAGTTGCCAATGCAAACAAAAAGAAGGGTCCTCAGTACTATAAAAAGAAACAAGCAAACGGAAATGCTGCTCAACATCAGAAACAAACAAATCATGCTTCAGGTACCTCTGTTCCTGGGCCATCTAGCCAGAACTTGCAAGGTCAAGCAAATTTTCAAGGAGTGCTAAACAAAGCAAATACCACGTAGTTAGCTCCAAGGGGGGAGAGGACGATGTTGGGTCATCCATAACAACATCTTTTGTATCAAATAATCAGTTTAATCATTTATCAGATCATTGTGAGACTGCAATCGCATTTTCCTATGAAACACACGGCCGAATCCAAAAAATCTGTGCAGGTTCCCGTAGATTTGCAACAAATTCACGCAATTATAAGTCAAGACGAGTTACAACCAACCTTACATGCAGTAAATTTGGACCATAAATCATTTACTTTGTTCTTTGATTCCGGTAGTCCACGTAATATCATGGATTTGAGGACTCATCATTTACTCTTTTCAAACTTCCCTATAGAGAAGTCCGGAGTAAGGCTCTCGGGTATAGGAAATAATGAATTAAATGTGGTAGGAGTAACTCATGTTCAGTACAAGGTCGGTAAGCGCACGTTTTCCGATACCTTTATAGTTGTAACAAAACATTAATATGTATCCTGCAGTAATTATCGGATACCCGTCTATGGGCACTCAAAATATACCTTAGCTACCTGCAAAACACGGCGTGTATATCAAAGGAAAAATTCTATAAGTCTTCTAATACCCTAAAATTAGTTTTAGATAATAAGGAGACAGACAGAGTAGAAACATATATCGAAGAACCAATCACTTGTCTCATAAACCAAGAAATAATCCATGCGACCCAACAGAATTCTCGCTCGCCTGTAATAATCAGCTGCACGCAAAACTCTCGAGCCGAACGTAACTTCGAACATATTAGTGCGTGTAAAGAAAACCTTGCCGGGATCTAAAATGTTAATCCTTTCCGACACTCTGAAAATACACAGATTATCCGTCACACAAGCCATTTATACAGTCGGCTCACAACAACAATGTAACATCGAAGTCTGTAATCATTTGAATACCACTTTAGTAATCCACAAAAATCAACATATCTGGATGTGGAAGTTTATAAACATCGCATTCTTACCGTAGCTGAGATCATCACGCTCAATCAGTTGCGGATGAATCCCTTTTGCAATCTATAAAGAACAAAATCAATAAGGACATTCAAGAAGAAGAAATTCAGCAGAAACTTTGAATCTTTTAACTGAATATCATGATGTTTTTTCCACTACGGATGGAACCTTAGGAAAAACGGATGTCATCGAGCATCAAATAAGGCTAAAGGACAAGCAGAAGGTAATCTATGTACCTTCGTACAGACTTCCTATGAAATTTCAGAATGAGATAACTGAGGAAGTAGGTAAAATGCTAAAAGAAGGAGTCATTAGGAAATCAAACAGCCCTTATAATTTTCCGTTAATAGTAGTACCGAAAAAAGATCGAACTTGGCGGGATATGCGTCGATTTTCGTCGTTTAAATGAGGAAACAATCCCTGACCGATTCCCAGTGCCATTGTACTGACGATATTCTATCTCTACTAGGTCAGAACAAATATTTTATTACCAGTTTGGACTTACTAAAGGGCTTCCATCAGATTCCGTTGGAAGAAGAAAGTATCCCATACACTGCCTTCAGCACAGCCAGAGGACATTATGAATTTTTGCGTATGCATTTTGGTTTACGTTGTGCTCTATAACTTTTACTAGAATGATAAACATTGTGTTTGGAGACTTGTTAGGAGATATCCTACATGCCTATATGGACGACCTAGTAATCTTTTTCTAATACCTTAGAAGAACATCTACGTAAATTAGAGTTAGTGCTACAAAGACTAAGGCAGCATAACCTAAGGGTAAAGATAAGTAAGTGTGAATTTTTTAAAACAGAACTAGTCTATTTAGGTTTCACGGTGTCTAGTCAAGGTCTTAAAGTAGTCCATGATAAGGTATCGGCTATCCGTAACTTTCCGATACCTACTAACGTCAAGGGAATACAGCAATTTCTCGGATGTAGTGGCTATTATCACCGCTTTATACGCAACTACTCAATCATAGCCGCTCCCCTAACCGATCTTATAAAAAAGGGCGTAGATTTCATATGGTCTGAAAATCATCAACAGGCGTTCAATAAATTTAAAGATGAACTGTGTAGTTCTCCTATCTTGAAATTTCCTGGCTTCGGTAAGGAATTCTTTATAGCAACAGACGCTCAGACCTTAGGAGTAGGTGGGGTATTGCTTCAACAATATGATAAACAGTTTTTCCCTATAGCTTTTTATTCACGTAAACTGAGACCTTCCGAAAGTAAATATGCAGTAATAGACAAGGAAGGGCTCGCTATTGTTAATTCACTCGTGCATTTTAAATTTATAATATACGGTTATCCCGTCAAGGTTCTCACTGATCATAAGCCCCTAACCGACTTCTTTAAAGGCTTTAGTCACAGCCCTAAGCGAACTCGGTGGCACATGATCATCCAAGACTTTGGCGCGAGGATCGGGTATTTACCTGGGAAAGCAAATATCATTGCTGACGCATTATCACGCAACCCATCTTCATCTGTACCGAGCCATTAGCTGAATTAATAGATATCTCAACCTCCACGCCTATTGTTAAAACTATATCTGAACAGGAAGATCTGGGCTGGAGTGCTGAACTATTACAGACGGAACAAAGAAAAGATCAACAAATAGAAAAAATCATAAATGCGTTAAACGGAAATCCGAAGGAAAAGGAATATATAAAGTATAAGCAGCAGAATTATATAATCAAAGATAATATCCTGTGTAGATCCGTGACGAGGAAAACCGCAACACACCACAGTTGAATAACAACCAGGTGGTGGTACCTATCTCACTCATACCTACTGTCTTAAAATGGTTGCATGAAATCCACTGCATGGACACCCAGGTTTTTCCATAATGTCACAGAAAGCCAAATCTTTATTTATGGCATACGATGCTTACAGATATAAAAAAGCACATAGCAAATTGTAGCACTTGTCAAGAATACAAAGGGCACACGAAGACACCTGTCAGCCTAGGGGCTTACCCCGTGCCAAATCAACCCTTTGAAAGAGAAATACACTTTAATTAACTGGGTTTTACGAGTCAGACAGAGGAAATAAAAAACACCTCCTAGTAATCATAGATGCCTTGACTCGTTATACAGAACTGATAGCGCTTAAAACAAAAACTGCAGTCGAGTGCGCTAGAAGTTTTACGAGTGCTACATTTGTAAACATGGAATTCCACCACCAATCATATCTGACCTCTGGCGGGGAGTTCAATAATCATTTCCTTAACTCCTTGTGCGAATTCCTTTGCATAAAGAAAATCAATACCATGATCTATCACCCAGAGTCTAATGGGCTAGTGGAAAGGGCAAATCGTAAGGTTTTAAACATTTTAAGGGTCACCTTAGGGGGGCCAGACCCCAACTGGGACATTACCATACCTGCGGGTACTAAGCACACTTAATCACTCATATCATGTCTATTAAAATGACACCGCACGAGGCACACCTTTCCATGTATTAACGCCTACAATTAATTTATCAAATCCTCTAAAGGATGTGATGGATGCAAGCATAATTCGATATAATATACTTCGTAAGAATCTAGAAGAAGCACAAATTATAATGAAAAGAAATCATGATAAAATAGCTAAGCCAACTAGAAACATATGCCGTAGGCGATAAGGTATACATACAAGTATACGTACGTAAAGGTTTTAAATTACAACTGACACCTAAGTTTGAAGGCCCGTTTAACATTTTAGAAAACATTAACGGCCAATAGATTTAGGGTTCAAAATGTATCCTAACCCACTGATATGAGACTAGTTCCATTGGCACATATCAGAATCTAAAGAAAGGTAGATGATGAGTGGAGGGAAAAAATGGTTGTATTTATGAAACTTGTATAATAATTTATATATATATATATATATATATATATATATATATATATATATATATATATATATATCATATTTGTATGTAAACATATTCTTTAACATGAGTTATTACATATATTTTACTCATTGCAGGTTTCCAAAATGAATCTGTTATTGTTAGTAGTAATATTGTGTGTTCAGACATCTTTGTTGTATGGAAAGAGCGCTAAGACGAAAGAAATAGAATTTAATCATGGCTCGATTATCGAAAGAACAGAAGACATTTTTATTGTGTCGAGTAATATAGTCATAGAAGTGGATATGCAAGCTATCTTTTTGCCTGAAGATGACGTCCTTAACCTAAAGAATGACCTGTTGAGGTTTGCTGTTTCGTTGATGGACATGCACCAACATCATTTTCATGCTAACTCAGAGATTTCGTCGCGGAAATGTTATCTTACGATGTGCAAAATAAAACCGCTGAGGCAGAGGAACTTGCTCGTGACTTGCTGATGTGGTCTGTGCGGCACAATACTCTAGAACGTCGCAACCCACTTATTTTGGCTGGACTAAACATCTTAGGATCCGTTGTGAGTCTGGGCTTAGGAATTTCAAATCGCCTTAAGATAAATAATCAAAATAAAAGAATTGAGTTTTTGCAACACAAAACCGAATTAGCTTTGTCCGAACTTCGCAGTCAGTTATCCTCAATCAATCAAATAATGAGTTTGGTGAACGAACATTCTAGTAATATCGATCAGATTATGGAAGTTCAACACTTGTTGGCTACGTTAGCTTATTATAGTTCGAAAATAGATCATATCCATATCAAAATATCACATTTTATTGAGAAATCAAAGGACTATGTAGAAGCTGTTACGTTAGCAACAAAAGGTGTGTTATCTCCACACCTTATGCTTATTAAGGATCTGACTAACTTTAGAGAACGGATGGGAGAAACTAGGTTATATTCCTTTATTAGACGCACATAAAGTAGAGTTTTATTATAGCCTAATATCAGTCAGCGTTGAAAATTATAGGATTATGATCACTATTCCTTTTGATTCTTCCGATGCTTGGCAATCATACAAAATAGCACCGTTTCCAACTTTCATGACGAATAACTCAAGTCCAGTAATATCCAATTTGACGGGACATGTTCTGATTTCTCCTGATAGGAAATCATTTACAGTCATTAAAGACTTAGATAAACTCACTCACTGTTCAGAAGCCATGAATAATAAAGTTTGTACAGCTGACTCTTTTGAATTCTATCCTATATCAACGGATTCATGTGAGTTAGGCATAGTGCTAAATGGCTCTCTCTCTCATACACGCGAAGTTGTCTGAAGAAACTTTATCCCTTTTACAGTAATAAGTTCAATTACAGAATGAATAATGGCTCCTGGATCCGATATGACAAAGACGGTTTTCAAGTCGAATGCCCGGACGGGACCACCGCCCATTCCCAAGTCTTTGTAGCAGCTGATGGTTGTACGGGGACATCTACAAACTACACCGTTAGAGGGGTCAACACGATAATACGTGAGAAGACGTATTTTGCGAACTATACCTGGGCGACTACAATCATCCCATCACTACTTCTCCCATACAACGCGCGGGTGGCTCATCGTTTGACGCAACTGGCTGAGATGAACCGCGCGTCACCGACTTATGCAGGTGGAGAAAATCTTCGTTACTACGTGCTGCTGGCCGTGTTTAGCGTGGCGGCTATATTGATTATCGGCGTTAACATCTTTGCTTGGCGTAGGTTGAGGCGTACACAGAAGGATCTCCAAGGAAACGTGTTGTCATGTCCAGATGACGTACCTGTTGCGCTCAAGGCGTATACGTTCAGGGCCGCCTGAAACTGGCCATTTCATTTGGTGCCTAGGAAAATTGTCTGGAATTGTGTTGTGTGTGGAAAGCGGTCTGTACGCTGGCAAAATGTAGGACAAGAAAGACTCACGCCTTTGCATTTGAACAGTTAAAGTATCTCTCGGGCAACTAATAAAGTATTGTAGCCCAATATATATAGATATTAATATACTCCTAAAAGTATTTTTCGGGCACCTAATAAAATATACCAGCCCTATGTATTAATCTGTGCACACTTATACTATTATACAATTGTACCATTATATTTATCTATTATAAGGAGTGACAAGTACTCTTTAACAATTATCCATGATCATGTTTTTGTTTACCCAGTAACCGCTATTCTTAATCAGGTTACCTATTACCATAATCTACCAGTAACTGCTATTCTTAATCAGGTTACCTATTATCATAATCATCATGTATACATGTTAACCTTTGATTTTTACCTTTGATTTTTTTGGGTACCCAATGATTATTATTATCAAACATGGATATATATTTTCCATGCATTTATCTTTGTTTATGAATATGTCCAAAAAAGGTATGTAACAGAACCTTTTTATGCATTTAATCGCTTGTTATGATTATATCTAAAATATATGTTACGAGCACACTCCTAAGAAACCATGTTTAACGTAACTTTTGTTATTCAAGGCTTGAATGGTAGCTGACCGAGCCTAATGTAATAAATAACATTATATAAACAGATAATTATATATATCTGTAAATAGAATCCATGACCTGTGGGGTCATTGGCGAATTAGGAGAGTCCTACGTGACCAAGGCAAATCTAGATCACGCTATGCAATGCCTGCAGTAGCCTGGTTTAAGTTTGTTTGAAAATGTCATCGTTTTGTATATTGTCAACTTTTCATAACACCTTCATGGGAAGCGGTTGACCTGTTAACCTGCGCCGGAAACTTGTAACTTCGAAGCCGGCGGACTACGTATGTTTTTATGTGAATCGCTGAAATAGCTAATGTTTCGCTATCAACGTGATGCTCTAATACGGCAGTTCATTTCTAGCGATAAAACGGAACGGTCTCACGACCGAACTGTCTCTCTTGTTATGGAGTTCAGAAATAAAGTTGTTCTACTGTTATCAACTTATCCGTTTGAATCATCTCCTTTACTTTAAGAAGAACCACTCTACTAAGATATCACATAGGAGAAAGAAGGAACCAGAATGCTTACGAATGACAGTCGTAGAGAGACAACCAGTCTTTCGCAAAAGCGAAACGAACTACACACACACACACATATATATATATATATATATATATATATATATATATATATATATATATATATATATATATATATATACGATGTACACCACGTTATGTATGTTAAGGAATATTAGCATTAAGAATGTTATAATATTTTATAAACTGCAAAAAATGTCTATGTGTCACGAAGATATGGTATAACTAAGCAGAAACTGCGTGCGAAAGAGTTTTACAAACGATAATACTAAACCGGAGGCCTTTCTTGTATTCAGTCCATAATCACAATAATATTGACGACTGACCCTCCGAATTCTTTCACGGGAGACATATATTAACGTGTAAATAAATGCTTACAAAGAAAACTCGATATCAACTCAATAAACAGAAAATGACAAACAGCGTCTTGGTTTGAATTGAGCGCTTTCCCATCAATGGAGCAATTTACTTTGACACGCGAAGACTCGCACGATAAAGGACGCTCTGGCCAGTCGATTGTATTCAACAGTAAGTTTATTGCTTAAGGTTATTGCTCGGTCGTTGATGAAGGAAACGTCATTTGCTTTGTATGAATCCGTGGGTCAGTTGTGCAGTAAGCAACATGATTTTATTCCTTCATACAAACGGGGAGGAGTGGGGAGGGGGCAGTTTATAATTTCTCACAGGAATGGTATTAAGGAATACATAGAATTCTCGATGGGAGAGAGAGAGAGAGAGAGAGAGAGAGAGGTTACATATTGGCGAGAAGGGGGCCCACTCTGTTTTGGGTTTAGTCGTCTCTCATTTGAAGCATCCATGGAAAAATTATCTGTTTGTTGTTTTCAAGTTTTCAAATAATGTATATTGTCAGAAACGTAAAACAGAAATAAGATCAATAAAATATCATGGTTCAATATGAATAATATCTTTTTCCCTCTGCATACTCACTTTACGTAAAACGTAATTTAAAAAATTAATTGCATTCTGATTACAAGCATATGCACAATAATTAAACGGACTTTGAAATGACTCTACAAAGTTGTTACCAATCTAGCGCAGTGTCCAATGATGTAAAATGATCTACCAGCACAATAGTGACCATGGACGCGCTAATGCAACTTTCTGTGGAAAACTTTAACAATAGAAACCTAGGGATGCAAAACATTTGCCGGAATTGGAATGAAAGCTTTCCTATGAAGCAGTTGCTAAGGCTCAATGAGTTTGTATTGGAACATTTACATTTTATTTTCAACAAACTCGTTATATCGATTTTTTGTCACAGATATCTAGTTAACTAGTCAACTTCTGTCACGAGAATAAACATTCCAGAGAATTGATTCAGTCGCCTATAGCAACCCTACATATGATTTCCTTTTACTTTTAAGCTTAAATATCCTACAATAATAACCATTTTTTTATCCTATTTTATCTCAGCCTGTTGTTTTTCTGATTTATTTTCGAATTTCTCATGAGGAAGCTTTCTTATCAAGTTATTATTATTATTATTATTATTATTATTATTATTATTATTATTATTATTATTATTATTATTATTATTATTATTATTATTATACATAATAATAATAATAATAATAATAATAATAATAATAATAATAATAATAATAATAATAATAATAATAATAATACGGTACAAATTGGATCTTAAGCTTATTCGACAAAAGATACTAAATGACTCATTCCAGAGAGAGAGAGAGAGAGAGAGAGAGAGAGAGAGAGGGGGGGGGGTGCAGACGTCCTGACCAAAGGAATCTAGAATGTGTAATAATAATAATAATAATAATAATAATAATAATAATAATAACAATGTGGCCATTGATCCAGCATTTGTATTGTATGTAAGTAAGTGTTCTTCTCTAACTACTCCCATATGTATTTAACTTCAAAAACACCCTCTCTCCTCTCTCTCCTCTCTCTCTCTCTCTCTCTCTCTCTCTCTCTCTCTCTCTCTCTCTCTCTCCTTCTAGCCTTCAGATATCACAGTCTACCTTGGGAAATAACCCAAGTTCCCACCCAGAAATAAGGTTTCCCTTCCCTAGATGCTATCACGGCCTTGCGAGCAGTA
>NC_061103.1:6531581-6536581 GCF_015104395.2 Macrobrachium nipponense | reverse complement strand
AAGTGAAATGCCCGTAGAGTCTTTTTTTAAGAAAAGAGATTTTTTTTTTTTTCTCTCCCTTGGATGAAGAGAAAAGGAAATAAAAAAGAGATTTTTCTTTTACGAAAATGAGGGGAAAAGTAGTTAACATGCACGGGATGTGTTATATGTTTCTTTGTGCCTTGAAAGACACAAATATAAGGGGGATACACAGATTATTTTTTTTATTGTGTTGGAGAAATTACTTTGAAATGCCGATGATTGGTGTTGTATCTGTGTTGTGTGGCAATGGTGTTATGTCATGGTGTTGCATGCTGGAGAAATTGTATGTCATAAGATTCAGCAATACTGTTGTATGCTATTTGAATTTTACCCTTTGCGAGAGAATTATTGCTTTGGAGAGTTATTATTATTATTATTATTAATAATTATTATACTTGAGATGTGTCACGGGAGGTTTGCCTAAGTATAATTATCATTACGGGAGAATTGTTTTGCGAGAGATTTGAGATATTTCATGGGAGATTATTCAATAATTATTACAGATAATTATTCAAGGAGAATTATTACGATGAATTAATGGGAGAAGTCTTGTGTTAACTTATTTGTTCAGTTTTGTAACTTTGGAGAATATTTCAGTGATTCACGGGATGAGTTTTGCTGAATCTTGATGAATCTGGCTGAATCTTGGTGAGTTGTGTGGAATTTTGCTGAATTTTGCTGAATTTTTTGCTGAATTTTTGGAGAATGGACAAGCATTAACTTTGGTGATAATTTTTGTACTGATACTGATGATTTTTGATGATAGCAATTTTTTTGGTGATTTTGTGATAATGATATTTCTGGATACTGAGGTTTTTTATATACTAATACGTGGGTGTTTTAATGCTATCAAGGGAGGTGAAATCTTTTGTGATTATGGGAAGAACTAACAAACACATTGTTTTAGTTTTTTTTTTATGTGTTCAGCAGATAATTGTTTGACATCTAGTGAGTTACGGGAGATAGTTAATGGTGCCGTTGATTTTTCTTTTCTCCTTTTTTGGAAGTTAGCCATCGCTGACACAAGTTTTTTTTTACCATGGGTGAATTTGAATTTATTTTTTTTCTCCAGTTAGTGTGAATATTATCTCAGTTCATGACTTAGAGTCATTTAAGAGAACGTGTTCGTGTTTTAGCTATTTGATGCTATAGAGTAATATAGGGGAGAATTTCTTGCATGTTTTGAATGCATACGTAATGGCACTACATTTTTCTCTGGATATTGTGTTCCAGAAATTGTGAGTTTTCTTGCACAATACCTTTGTTGTATTTGTGACAACTTTGTGAGAGATAGGAAACTTGGTTGAAGTTTTCTAATGGCTTATGTCGTGTGCATATGGGGAAGTCTTTGCTTAGACACTGTGAATTTGGAGTTCTGTTATAATGACTTGTGGCACATTGGTGTTTTTTTCTAGAACTTTCTAGACAGTTTTATTTGCCGAGTTTTTGCCCTTTTTTTTTAGCAGTTATGCTAAATGGAGTGAGTTTTTATAGTTTTTGACTATAACATTGAGGTATTCTCTTTTGGAGTTAATTGGAGGTTATAATTGAGTTGTTATATTGAGATATAATTATTTTGAGATAATTGGAGGTATATATTATTTTGGAGTTATATTTTATATATATATGGGAGATATATTTTTGGCCATTTTTGATATTTGCCAATAGTGGTATGAGCTATGTTTAGTTCAATTATTTTGCAGCCATCTTTGTTGCAAATGGAGACACATATTTGGAGATTATGGGGCAATATTTGTGAGTATGTGAGTTAGTTGCCTTGAGTGCACATTTTTTGGAGATATATATTTATTTGGAGCCTTGTTTTGTTCCACATGGAGTTATTGGGGAAATAGAGGTAAATATTTTGTATTTGCCGAAATAGAGGTGATTATTCTCTATTCCTGGAGTGGTGTTTTTTTTTTTCTACTGACATGTGGCTTTGGAGGGAAATAAGAGAATAATATATGGGGTTGGTTATTAACCAAATGGAGGAAATATTTGTATAACCGGAGTGGTGTTATTATTGATATGATGTCTCATAATGGAGTTGGAATTAATCTTGGGCGGGTGACCCTCTTTTTGTGGTTATGGAGTTTTTTTTTCGAGACAAGAGAAGATTTCTGAGGTTCTTTTTTTTGATTTCGTGTCTATTTAGAGAGAAATGGCATTACTGCATTACGAGTTATTTGGAGATGTGTGTGCATTTTTCATGTTCACAAGTGTGTTATTCTTGGAGAAATATAATTTGGGAAAAGTCATGTTGAGAGAATAAGTCTTCGAGACAAATTTTTGAACACATTAGTCATATCCTGGAGTTAATTCTGTGAAATGTGTCAGTTAGACCTTTTTTCTTGAGAATCATGAGTTTCCAAACTTATGTGTCTTACTAGACAATTTTTGTGCTGTTGTTTGAACATGCGTCCGCAGGTGATTTTTCTGCTGACAAGCGATGTGATGAGCCGTGTGCTGAGCGCTGTGCTGATTCTTTTCCTCTGATGGCGACAGATCAGAATTTTTGCAATATCTGGGAAATGTGGCTATAGCATTTCACGAAAGCGCATGTGTGAGAGTTTGCTTTCTGGCAAATTCCATAACTTTACATGGAGCATTTCTTGGGGAAAACGCGGGAGTTATGCATATTATACATGTATTATGTATTTTGTGATTGGGGAAATCTACTTGTGATTATCTTTTTTTTATTATTTTTCTTCCTTTTCCTATGAGAGATATGATTTGGGGATTGAGCTTAAATAACATTTCTTTTTTTGGACGGGAGATTTGATTTACCGGAGGTGTAATTTTTCGAGGGTTATTAACTTACGTAAATGGGAGTTTGACATTAAGTCTCATTGTGATTAATTATTGAGCAGTAAAGGGGTTTTTGCTGTTAAAAGTTGGAGATTTTTACTGATTTTGTGGGTTGTCAGAACTAGAGAAAATTTTTTGGGTCTGGGTGTTACGTGATTCTTTTTCTTTCTTGGGCTTGTTACGAATTTTTTTCTTTTTTTTCTCTTGTGAGCACATTCGAGTTCGAAATGTGAGTGCAGAATTCCGTGGAGTTGCTGTGATTTCTGAGTTGTGTGTGTGCTGATGTGCGAGTTTGGAGAATTGAATTGGAGAACTTGATGTTTCTTTTTCTTAGAGAGTTGTGATAATGACTTATCATTTTAGTAGTCATATTTAGGGAGTTAATTGGGAGACGTTCAGTAGTATTTCTGACCTTTTTGAGATCGTTGTTGATAGAGTAGTATGTTTGGGTTAATTTTCTTAGATTGACCAAAGACCTGACTGACATACTAACGCCCAAAAGTTCACGACGACCAGCAAGACGTTCCACCAGCCGTGAAGAGAGGTTGCTGCCATGTTGCCCATGGTGATTACAAGTATTCCACGTGGGTGTTCGAGAGAATTCTACAGCGTGTTTTTTGGGGATCTACAAGAAGCCGTGAGAGTCTTCTACGATGAGGGAGGCATTCCGTCTTCCTACAGTTGCTACAGTCTACTGTCTGTTCAGCTACTTGCAGACAAGCGAAGAGGGATATTCAAGAATCCTAATGCAGAAAATATGGGAGAAAATGCGTTTTGTGGTTATTGGAGATTAAAGCGTGATAAGACTTTATTTTATAATGCCAGAGACGTGCAAGTTTTACTTATTTTGTTTTAAGCCGGCCGATGTTTTATATTGTATAAGCAATTTTGCTAGGGCGGGAGCTAGCATACAGGTGCGAGGCCGAGCAATCTGTAAGACATAGGGTTTTGATTAATAATATGTTGTTCGTGCATTCTCTGTAACCTGTGGAATGTGGAGGACAGTGCAGAGTAACGACCTGAGAATAGCTGATCAATGAGTTTCTAGGGGATGGCGTGAGATAAAAGTGCTTAGTTCGTCGAGTCAATGTACGACAGTTTATGAACTCTTCCCAAAGTGCCTTTGAGAAACTAGATGCAGCTAGAACCGCGAGGCGCTAGCGAACTGTGTGTTCGTATGTGCGTGTGCACCTCTTTCTGTTAAAAGCGTTCATACCCAAACCTATGGGAGGGATTTTGACAGAGGGCTTCGAGTCATAGGCAAAGATGCCGTGGCATTCGCCGGGGGGAGTTTTTTTGACATAGTGTAGTAGTCCGGTTGGGAATGGGTAAGTGGTTACCTTTACTTTAGCCAAAGGGGTGGCTTGTTTGATATCTTGTAAGATGTTCCATTTTATTAACTTTGTCTTTAAACTTGTGTGTGTACTTACCAGAATGTGTTCTGTATCTTTGGCAGATGGTTCTGGATTCAGTGGACAGAGTTCCCAGGGAAAGGTGTGACCTTTTGGGTGACTGACAATGAGTTGTTTTAAGTTAGTCTGTAAGACTGGATTACTTAGTTAATCGACTTAGTTACTGTAAATAAACGTTATGTTTATGATGCAACTCTCTCATTTTCATTACCTGTTAGAATGGAGAGAAAGAGGTGGAGAGAGAGAGAGAGAGAGAGATGTGGGGGGGTCTGCCTTCCGTTTCGTGTCCACGCTTACCGTATGAAATACATGGAGGTTTTCCCATGTCCCAAGTATATATATATACACATATATATAGTATATATATAGATATATCTATCTATCTATATATATATATATATATATATATATATATATATATATATATGTATATATACCATAATATATCACGATATTACGATCTCGACTCTCGAGATCGACAGGTTCTTAAAAATAATAAACAATTGGGCTGTAATGACTGACGACAGGTGACAAACAAAGGATGGAGGAGCATAACAAAACCAAAAAAAGTTACCTTAAAATTAATTTATTTACAAGAGGTAAATACATAATGTACAGTGAGTCAAGGTTCTGGGTGGCAAAAACACAAAAAAATTACAAACTAACAATAATAATTAATATTTAAAACCAGTCTAAGAATCAATAAGATCCACCGTTCAATAACAAAGCCATGAAAAATCACACAATCTGTAAACACAA
>NC_061103.1:6509081-6524081 GCF_015104395.2 Macrobrachium nipponense | reverse complement strand
AAAAAAATTAATAAATTAATTCTACAAGGCTTTGGTGGGCCGAGGGGGACGTCAGACTTACGAAAAAAATAAATTGTAAAGACTAATTCATAGAGATAGAGGTTCGCTTGAAATGACGCTTTCTGAGAACGAGAAAGGGACAGGCAGTGGAAAAAAGCCCTTTCTGCCCGGAGAAGAGGAAGATACTGAGGAGAAAATAGAATGATACCAAAGGAAAGTGCTTGTGTGTTATGAGCGGGGGACGCCACGTGTGTGTAACTGTAATCCAAAATTCGCTGGTAGAATTTTTGTAGATTTGTGAGGGAGGTATTTCTGAAGACGTTTCTTATAAAAGGTTTGTTGCATCCCTCATTCAATAAGCAAAGTTTTTGATGTTTCATAATGCTATTTCTTTTGTCCGTTGGAACTTCCTACAAGGGGAACTTCCTACTAGGGGAACTTCCTACAAGGGGAACTTCCTACTAGAGGAACTTCCTACATGGGGACATCCTACAAGGGGAACTTCCTACAAGGGGAACTTCCTACTAGGGGGAACTTCCTACAAGGGGAACTTCCTACTAGGGAACTTCCTTACATGGGGGGGGGAACATCCTACAAGGGGAACTTCCTACAAGGGGAAACTCCCAACAAGGGGAACTTCCTACATGGACGAATTTCGTACAAGGGGAACTTCCTACATGGGGAACTTCCTACAAGGGGAACTTCCTGCATGGCGAAATTCCTCAAAACTTCCTACAAGGGGAACTTCCATACATGGGGAAAAACCTGGGGGAACTCTACAAGAGGAGTTCTACTACATGGGGAACTTCCTACAAGGGGAACTTCCTACAAGGGGAACTTCCTACATGGGGAACTTCCTACAAGGGGAACTTCCTACATGGGGAATCAAGGGGTCTACAAGGGGGGGAACTTACAAAGGGGGGATTCCTCAAAGGGAACTTCCTACATGGGGAACTTCCTACATGGGGAACTTCCTTCTAGGGGAACTTACTACATGGGGACTTCCAACTTGGGGAACTCCCTACAAGGGGAACTTCCTACAAGGGGGGGGGGGGGGGGAACTTCTACATGGGGAACTTCTTACAAGGGGAACTTCCTACAATGGGGAATTTCATACCCAAGGGGATCTTATGCAGGAACTTTCCTTACATGGGGAACTTCCCACCAAGGGGAAACTTCCATTCTGAACTTTACTACATGGGGACTTCATACTGGGGAAAAACTCCTCCAAGGGGAACTTCCCACATGAGGAACTTCCTACAAGGGGAACTTCCCACAAGGAGAACTTTCCACAAGGGGAACTTCCTATAAGGGGAACCCAAACATGGGGCGGGTTTCTACAAGGGGAAACTTTCCTTCAAGGGGAACATTCCTCATGAGGAACTTCATACAAGGGGAACTTCCTACATGGGGACTTCCTACAAGGGGAACTTCCTTCAATGGGGAACTTCCTACATGAGGAACTTCATACAAGGGGAACTTCCTACAATGGGGAAACTTTTTTTTCCCCTAACAATGAACCTTCCTATATGTGGAACTTCCAACAAGGGGAAAAACTTCCCCAAAAATTCCTACATGGTGGGGAAATTCCTACAAGGGGAACTTCCTACATGGGGACTTCCTACAAGGGGAACTCCCTACAAGGAGAACTTCCTACATGGGGAATTTCCTTCAAGAGAAAATTCCTGCAAGGGGAACTTCCTACATGGGGAACTTCCTTCAAGGGGAACTTCCTACATGGGGAACTTCCTACAAGGGGAACTTCCTACAAGGGGAACTTCCCATATGAGGAACTTCCTTCAAGAGGAACTTCCTACATGGGGAACTTCCCACATGAGGAACTTCCCACATGGGGAACTTCCTACATGGGACTTTCTACATGGGAAACTTCCTACAAGGGGAACAAGGGGAACATCCTACAAGGGGAACTTCCTACATGGGGAACTTCCTTCAAGGGGAACTACCTACATGGGGAACTTCCTACAAGGGGAACTTCCTACATGGGGAACTTCCTACAAGGAAATTTCCTACAAGGGAACTTCCCATATGAGGAACTTCCTTCAAGGGGAACTTCCTACAAGGGGAACTTCCAACATGAAGAACTTCTTTCAAGGGGAACTTCCTACAAGGGGAATTTCCTACAAGGGGAACTTCACATATAAGGAACTTCCTTCTAGGGGAACTCCCTACAAGGGGAACTTCCCACAAGAGGAACTTCCTACAAGGGGAACTTCCTACAAGGGGAACTTCCTACATGGGGACTTCCTACAAGGGGAACTTCCTACATGGGAAACTTCGTACAAGGGGAACTTCCTGCATGGGGATTTTCTACATGGGGAACTCCCTACAAGGGGAACTTCCTACATGAGGAACTTCCTTCAAGGGGAACTTCCTACATGGGGAACTACCTACAAGGGGAACTTCCTACAAGGGGGAACTTCCTACAAGGGGGAACTTCCCATAAGAGGAACTTCCTTCAAGGGGAACTTCCTACAAGGGGAACTTCCCTTATGAGGAACCTCCTTCAAGGGGAACTTCCTACATGGGGAACTTCCTACAAGGGGAACTTCCTATATGAGGAACTTCCTTCAAGGGGAACTTCCTTCAAGGGGAACTTCCCACATGGGGAACTTCGTACAAGGGGAACTTCCTACATAGGGAACTTCCTACATGTGAAACTTCCTTCAAGGGGAAATTCCTGCATGGGGAACTTCCTACAAGGGGAATCTCCTACATGGGGAACTTCCTACGAAACTCTGAGCAAGGACTGGATTAATTGAAGGCTGCAAGTACTGTAAACTTTGATCCAAATAGCCTTCATACGTGTAATTTCTCCAAGCTTCTTAATACTCGCAACATAACTCTCTATATATCTTGATAGTTAAAATAACTGTGATAATTTTGCTCCAGACTAAATATCATCCTCCTTTTAACTTTTAGCCATACTAAGGAATAACATTGTTTAAGGATGCATTTTAAAAAAAAGCTTCATAACATTGCTTTTTGAGTTACAATTCCCCATGGAAATGCGGCTCATATCGATGATGGCATGTTTAAATATTCATCCTGACATTTCTTCACGTGTAAGAAAAGGCCAGCCGTCATTTTTGATTCTGCCATTTAGATGTTCTCAACATTCATTAAGTCTTAAAATGTTGCATCATTAAGACGTTATTGAACTCATCTTCATTTTTTTTCTCTTGGCATCGTAGCAACTAAGGGCAATGATGTTAATTAGGGCGGTGGGCCACGTTCAAAATTGTCATTCTGAACAGAAAACTTCACGAAGTTTGGGATGCCTCCATTCTTGATTAAGACGAAGTTTAGATCCAACGGTAACTTGTTTTGCATGTTAAAGTTTAACAGTCAAATGGTAGGTTACAAAATCCAGTTTTTCAGTTTCACACTTTTTTTCCCATCAAATAATGAAACGTTCTCCTCAAATATAAGCTTCATAATCAATCTGGAGAGAGAGAGAGAGAGATTGAGAGAGAGAGAGAAAGGGGGGGGGGGGGGGTTTTTAACGTAGTAACTTGCGAGTATCTTGAGGATGGGTTCAGCAAAGTCTTCATTACTAATTCATAATATTTTCGAAAGTTTTGTCTTATAAAACGAATAGACATCATTAATTATTTGTTTAATTGTTTCTTTAATGACTGATTCACGTTTAAGAGAGTGAGGTTCCTTGTCTTGGTATAAATATAGTATTTCGTGATTTCCAGATTTCCAATTTTGAGAATTTTTTTTTATTTTAATTAAGCGAATAAAAAGTATTCTCCATTCATTTACCCGTTTCTTTACATATTCATTCACGTTTAACTAAACTCTGTTTTTTTCCATCTGTCCATCCGCCTGTGGTGTTTTTGTATGGTAACACTGCGTCCCGGACTTTAGATAGTTACGCTATTTGTAAGTTTTAGGTAAATAAAAGGATATCTGGGTGTACATTTCCAACTGAAAAGTGTTTAATAATTTACTGTATGCGAATTACACCGTTAATATTCGAAATAGGACATTATTATAATTGTTGAATGTAAGCTGAATGTAACTATCTAGAGCCCGGGACGGAGTGTTACCATACGCAAACACCACAGGCGGGAGGACAGATAGAAAAAAACAGAGTATAAGTGAGGACCCATCCTATGGCATAAATCTTCATTTCGTTAATTTCCTTCCACGACCCAGTTTTCTCCTATTAACGAATTAAAAAACATAACTCATGATACTTTTCACTTTTTCTCTCGTCGTCGAATTACTTTTTAACTAGGCGAGCTTCCATCCCTTGGCATATTTTATTTCCGCATGTTTTTTTTCCTGATTTATTTTTCTGTCATGCAAATGGGGAACGGTGGATCTCGAATCCAGTCATGAAATCCAGCCGATGCAAGTTCCCCAATCGATGTCAATTTGGGCCGCACATGATCAGATAGCGAATAGGATTCCGAGAAATCTCGGACTGACTTGCCAGGGAAAGTCTGCCATTTGCCATTATGTAATCTCGGTCCTCTAAGTTGGTCGGACCGGTTCATGTCTCAGACGAAAATAAATCTGAGTCTATTATTTCATAAAGGACGTCCCTAGTTTGTGGGTCATAATACTTCCACGCGGCCATTTTTCAGGACAAAAATCATGTTTTCAAAAACGTTAAGTTAAATGTTTATTAAGTCATAATTTAAATAAATTAGAAATGAATTCACAATATAGTAAAAATCAATGGAAGTATGAACTGTATACATTTGGCCCAAATATTGCATTATATGCACCAATTCTCTCTAATCAGGTCCATTGACGGATATCATTATTTACCATTCGTTCAACATATGATCGCTGGAAAGAGATTCGTGTAACGTAAAACTAACTACATCCTGAAAATTTATGATGTTCGTTATAAGATTATTTTCGTGCAACAGAAGCTATTTAGGCAAGGAATTAGTCTCCCCCAAACCTATTAGACAGAAAAAAATCCTAATTTTTGAAAAAATCCTTCCTTTTTTCCTTTTAGTGAATAATAACAGCGATTATTTAAACTGCCAAGCTCAGAACAACGCATTTAATAAAACTAATAATGTTTATATCAAACCGTTATTCACAATGCGAGCTTAAATATTGTTGCCCGTCTCGAGAACCGTTAGAATAGCTTAGATTCAGCAAATTGCAGCTTGCATAAAGCCGCTTATCAACCAAGGAGGCGAGAATAATTGGGTTACCTGCTGACTTCATTGTCAGAGAGAGAGAGAGAGAGAGAGAAGAGAGAGAGAAGAGAGCAGCAGGGCTAGGAAGTGGGCCGAGGGGTAGGGGTATTGGGTGGGTGGGGCGGGTAGGGGCATTCGATAGCAGATCGGTACTTTTAGAATATTGAAAACCTGAATACTAGCGATACATATAACGGGGTTGTTGAGGGTAAAAAAATTAATGAATAAAATCACATAAAATAAATAAATTAATAAACACCACCTTTCGTGATTGGCGAATTGGTCAGCCTTGAATATGTTCTATAAATACTTTTACAGTTCAGAATACATTCCAATTCCTTTCTTTATTTGATCCAATTTTCCTTATTTTCGTTGTTTTAGGGAAGGTTTTTTAATAAAGCCTAAATAATGCCTATAGTTCTTTTTTTTTTTTTTTTTTTGTTTTGTTTTTTTTTTTCCGTCATTGCTAAGGTAATTCACGTAGAATCAGAATACTTTAATTCATTGACAAACCCAGTCGACTAATCATAACAAAGCTGTTGGCAAGAAACATAGTAAGCAATGCGAAAATAATTAATAATGATAATAATAAATAATAATAATAATAATAATAATAAATAATAATAATAATAATAATAAGGGAAAAGGAGGCCTTCTCTGAGGGCAGTAGCATTGAATACAATAGCTGTTTCAACGGCATTTAATTTATATAGAATCTTCTCAATTTCCCTTCTTATTATCTTTTTTTTTTTTTCTCGTCAGCATGTAAGCTGGTTGTATTAAGTTTCCTAAGGACATGTAAAGATTTTCATTTGTCTTTAGGTCTTAGGGTTTATTCCTCTAACGTGGTCGGGGTGACAGCGCACAGCAGTCATCTATGAGATTTATTGTTTTACAGTACAGTGAATTAAGATACGTTTTACAAGTATTTATAGCATGCAAGGTCGTGTACAATCGGTGGGCGGGTCGGTGGGAAACGGATTTTAATTGGTCGTTGGATGGTAACGAAATCTCCCCCTGAGGCGTTCAGACCTACGTAGTTTGGACGGGGTATTAGCGTCGGTTGGGTGTTGGTTGGGGTACCACCTCTTGGGCGGCAGGCTGTACAGTTTGATATATCTTCCGCTCGTTCTCTCCCGCTTTCTCTCTCTACTTCTTCCGCTCTTTCTCTCTCTCTTGCTCTCTCTCTTTCTCTTTCTGCAAGTTCCTCCTCTCTCTCTCTCTCTCTCTCTCTCTCGTTCGCTCCTTTTCTCACGCTCCTCTCTCTCTTTCTCTCTGCTGCTCCTCTCTCTTCTTCTCTTTCTCTCTCTGTTTGCTTCCCCCTCTCTCTCTCTTTCTTTCTCTCTCTCTGTTTGCTTCCTCTCTCTCTCTTTCTCTCTCTCTCTCTCTCTCTCTCTCTCGTTCTTCTTCCCCCCTCTCTCTCTCTCTCTCTCTCTATCTCTCTCTCTCGTCTCTGTTCTCTCTCCTCTCTCCCCCTCGATCTCCTCTCTCTCTCGTGGCGGTATACGTAGTCGGTTGGTTTCTTGCGCCATTTCTTCTTATGATGGTGGAAGAAACTCTGTTCTTTTACCGTGTTTGATAGTCGGTTTTTTCTCTAATATATGTATTGCTTCAAAATAACGTAGGCGTTTTCGGTCCGGTGCATGGTCAATAATTTCTATGTTCTTTATAAGCTCAAGCTCTTTTTCTGGTCTCCTGTTGTGTTTTTCCCTATAGTGAATGAAAATGGCCCCTTCTTGAAGATGACACGAGAGGACGCTTGGAGAGTCTGGTAGTGGTCATCCCGATATAAGAATGGTGGCACCCATCCACCGAGCATGTGGAATTCGTAGATGACACTCCTTCTCTTCAAAGACGTTTCTGGGGGGCGCCGGGTTGTTTCTAAGAAGCAGCTGGCTGGTTTTCATGAAAACATGAAAAACCAGCCAGCTGCTTCTTAGAAACAACCGGCGCCCCCAGAAACGTCTTTGAAGAGAAGGAGTGTCATCTACGAATTCACATGCTCGGTGGATGGGTGCCACCATTCTTATATCGGGATGACCACTACCAGACTTCTCCCAAGCGTCTCTCGTGTCATCTTCAAGAAGGGGCCATTTTCAATTCACTATAGGGAAAAACACAACAGGCGAGAACCAGAAAAAGAGCTGAGCTTATAAAGAACATAGAAATTATGACCATGCACTGGACGTTCCGAAAAAAAAAACGCCCCCCCCTACGTTATTTTGAAGCAAATACATATATTAGAGAAAAAAAACCGACTATCAACACGGTAAAAGAAACAGAGTTTCTTCCCACCATCATAAGGAAAAAAAAAAAAAAGAAATGGCGCAAGAAACCAAAAAAAACGACTACGTATACCGCCACGAGAGAGAGAGGAGAGATTCGAGGGGGAGAGAGAGAGAGACAGAGAGAGAGAGAGAGAGAGAGAGCAGAGAGAGGATGAGAGGGGGAGAGAGAGAGAGAGAGAGAGAGAGAGATGAGAGAGGAGAGAGAGAGAAGGAGAGAAAACAAAAGAGAGAGAGAGGAGCAAACAGAGAGAGAAAAGAGAAGAGAGAAAGAGAGTAGCAGGCAGAGATGAGAAAGAAGGAGAAAGCGTGAGAAGGAGCGAACGAGAGAGAGAGAGAGAGAGAGAGAGAGACCTACCTTACCTTACAGACCTTTACAGTTCGTTGGCGTTGCCCCCAGGTCCCTCAGTGTGAGGCGCCTCTAATGTCTACCAGAGAGTTGCTAGTACATCTTCCGGTATATTTTGCATCTTCCAATCTTGGATGGCTCTGGGATGCAGTTTAGATATTTGTCGAGCTTATTCTAAAACACATCTACGCTCACTCCTGATATATTCCTCAGATGAGCTGGCAAACGCATTGAATAGACGCTGCATTATCGATGCTGGTGCGTAGTGGATTAATGTTCCTGTGTGGCTTATTTCCTTATTTTTCCTGGTATAGTTTTGGGCACTATTAATCACCTCTGCTTGCTCTTTCTGATATTTTTAGTTCCATGATATTTTCTGTTATTCCTTCTATTCGTTTCCATGGGCCTGAATTATCATGTAGCGTTCTCTTCTCCTTTCTAGACTATATAATTTTAAGATTGTAGTCTTTCCCAGTAGGTCTAGGTCCTTAACTTCTTCTATTCTAGCTGTAAAGGACTTTGTACACTCTCTATTTGTGCAATATCCTTTTGATAGTGTGGGTACCATATCATATTGCAATATTCAAGTGGACTACGAACATATGTTTTATAAAGCATAATCATGTGTTCAGCTTTTCTTGTTTTGAAGTGGCCGTAACAACATTCCCATTTTTGCTTTACATTTTGCCAACAGAATTGCTATTTGATCATTGCATAACATGTTCCTATTCATCATCACACCAAGGTCTTTAACTGCTTCCTTATTTGTGATGTCTTCATTATTAGGGTCCCCTATATGCATATAGCTTTCCTTCTCTGTCTCCATAATTTATTGATTCAAATTTATCAGTTAAATACCATCCTATTTACCTTCTGCCCAATCAATATACTTTTGTTTAAGGTCTCTTTGTAGAGCGTTCCTATCTTCATCACAAGTAATTTCTCTACTTATTCTTGTGTCATCAGCGAAACTACTCACTACCGAATCCTTAACATTACTGTCTATGTCTTCAATCATAATAACAAAACAATATTGCAGCTAGCACCGTACCTTGTGGCACACCGGATATTACCTTGGTTTCATCCGATTTTTCTTTCGTTTGCAATAACTATTCTGTTTTCTGTTGTGTAAAAATTCTTTTAACCATCTTCCTACTTTATCTACGATATTGTGTTTTCTAATTTTCTTTGCTAATATATTATGGTCTACTTTGTCAAAAGCTTTTGCAAAGTCTAGATAAACCACATCTGTTTTCATTTCCGCTTTTCATATTTTGAATATGTTCTCACGTGGACTAACATTAGGGTTTGTGTACTTTCCGGGTACGAAACCGTGTTGTCCTATATTAAACAAATTATTTTTTTTATTTAAATGTTTCATATATTTTTTCTTCATTACCCTTTCATACACTTTCATAATATGTGATGTTAGAACTCACAGGCTATAATTACTTGCCTTTTTTTTTTTCTAGTCTTGATCCACTTTTGAAAGTAGGGGTGATATATGCTAATTTGTGCTCATCATAAATCTTGCCTGTATCTACACTTTGTTCTTAATAATATTGCAAGTGGCTTTGCGATAGAATGAACTACTTTCTTTAACAAAATAGCAGGGACTCCATCCGGCCCTGCAGCAGCTCCATTTTTAATTTCATTAATTGCCTGCACAATATCAGCTTCATTAATTTCTATGTCAGCTAAATATTCACTATTTTCTTCCCTTACTTCTATATCATTATCTTCATTATCTATTCTAGGGGTGAATTCTCTCTTATATCGTTTCTGCCAGTATGTTGCAAATTTCCTTTTTTCATTCGTTAATATCTCCCTTCAATTCTCAGAGGGCCTATTTCTATCTTCGTTTTATTCATCTTCTTCGCATATTGAGTATAATAGGTTTTTTTTGGGTTTTGCTTGATATTTAATAGGGTTTTTGCTTCCAAGTCCCGTTTTTCATTTTCTTTTGATTGTATAATCTTTTTTGTTCTGCATTTTCTATCTTACTTTTTTAGTTTCTATAACTTTCCATGCATTTTTTCTTTTTTTTTTCTTTTTTTTGCAAGACCTTTTTTCCACTTTCTGATTTTCTGGAACAAGATCCTTCTGTCTCTTTGGTATGCATGAATGATGTTTACTTTTCTTCTTCGGTATATATTTTTCCACTATTTTCTCCCAATATTTTATATAATATCTCCGTATTTACCCTTATGTCATCACTTACGAAAATGTTATCCCAATCTTTGTTTAATTCTTCATTAATTTCTGACCATTTTATATTTTTACTGTAGAAGTTGTATTTTCCATATCCTTCCCACTTTTTCATTTCTTGCTTATCTCTATTCACTTGCTTTGGAAATGAACTGTTAATTCTATGACATTTATGGTCTGAAATACTCGCATTATAAAACTATTATTTCTTTAACATAATTCATCTCGTTCACAAATACTAGGTCTAAAAGTATTTTCCTTTCCTTGTTGGCAGGTGATTTATTTGTTGAATGTTGTATTCTAGTAGCATATCTAATAGCTTTTCAAATGGCCTCTTATCTTCTTTGCACTACTATTACTCTCTTTTTTATATGTATAAGTACAACCACAATCTCCTATTCGTTCTTTCCATTCTACGAAAGGAAAGGTTGAAGTCACCAGATAGGAGAATAGTCCAGTCCTTGTGATTTCTACATATATCATCCAATTTTTCAATTATTACGTCAAACTCTTTAGTATTAGGAGGTCTATATATTACTATGTTCATCAATTTTTCAGATTCAAATTCACCGCTATTAGTTCACATTCTGAGTTACTATATTTCTCATATATTTTTCCTTGTTTTTTTGTCTTTCCCATATATTGCGGTTCCCCCTTGATTCCTATTTTTTCTATCTGATCTATAAGTTTTTTGGAAACCCTTTTATTTGATCATCATTCCCAGTCTCTGGAATACCAGGTTTCACTTATATTCATTATAATCTATTTTCTTTTCATTTTTTGGGTTAGTTTCTTCTAAGTACTCTATTTTTCTTTTTGAGTTACTCGTAACTAAAACCCTGCGCATTCATCACTATGATGGTTTGCGTGTTTTCTCCTTCATTTAATAATGGTAGTAATAAGGATTTTCCCATGTCTCTTTCCTGTTCTGGTATGTTGTTCTTTTTCATTTCCAGAAATTCTGACATTAAAAAATCCAACCTTTTCCATAATATTTTATCTTCCTTCATCATAATTATCATCATTTTGTGTCTGAATCTGCAATTTTCTCCGTTTCTGCAATATCCTCTTGATAATAAATACAGTTATTATCTCTTGAGTAGAATTTCGGAGCTGATGCTTTGAAATTTTTGCTGGACACCTCTGCATATCTCATTGGTGGTTTGCTTTTTTTTTTCTCTTTTACCTGATATTCTTGATTTCTCCTCTTTATTTGTTTCTTTCTTTATTTGGATTTTATTTACTTGGTTGGTTATTTTTTTATTTGTGATTTATGATTCATGGCTACAAGTGCCATATATTTTGCATTTTTTGGTCGAACTTACATCCTTTTCCTTCTTCTTTTAGTTTTTACATATTTTTTGGATGCAGATCTCTGCAATCATCCCCATATCCATCTAAGTATGCCACATTTACCAATATATTTCATAGTTTGACATATCTTAGGATGTTTGTAGTAACATCTTTCTCCAAATCTGCAATCCCTCTTTCAAAAGGTTGCAGATTTTGTCTTTCTTGTCTATTTTTTTTTTTTCCTCTTTCCCGTCATTGTGTAGATCTGGGTAGAGCCTCTTCGGGATTTGCTTTTCTGTTGTCATATCGTAATTTATTTCTTCGTAGGTATGCTGCTTTATTGCCTCATATGTAGTATCAATGAGTATCTCTGCATCCATACTTTTATCTGTTCTTTGTTTTCCTTATTTTTTTCTGTCATTTCATTTTTGTTTACTTCTCTTCCGTTTTCCTCTTCTTCTTCTTCTTCTTCTCTTCCTCTTCCTTCTTCTTCATCCTCAACTATTTGTACATTCAATCTTGATTTAATAACATTGTCTATCCAATGATAGACATGTGAACAAAAAATTCTTGTATCTTTTCTCAAATCTTTGTATTACCTCAGCACACTGTGGATGGGTCGGAATGGTTGCATGCAGGCACATTTTCTGATTAGGTTTTGTGGATTGACTATGCTATACCAAAATAAACCTTACACAGTTTGCATGCTTTGGCATTCTTTTCCTAATGCATCAATTTTAGGATATTCACAAGATTCACCTTATTCATTTTCTTTGTCGGAATATGTTGGTTATGTATATTTTCTTTATAGAGTCTCTTGACCACTTGGATTTTATTTGGAACTTCTTCAATTATTTCAAGATGTTTTCATTAGATTTGTTTCCAGTTTGAAGGATTATATCCTTCTAATATATCTATGAATGCTTTTGTATCTTTTTGGTTAGGACTGTTGCTGATTTCATAGATGAGAAATGCCAGTTCCCTTCCTGCTACCTCATCATATTGCGAATCTGCTAAACACGCCAAATTACGCCACCTCTTTCCCGCAGTTGGAACTTACTGCCATCTTGTTCTGATTTATAGTATTACACTTGATAAACTAACTTAGAAGACGCTTTATCCTACTATTTTCACACTAATCTTATCACCGATAGTTCACGAACACTTCTAGATATTTCTTCAAAATTCTAGTCGTAGTTAAACTTGTGATATCTGTTGATTAATCTGACTTCACGCGGGTACGTCTCACCAAGCAAGATGGCTACTACGAGAGAGAGAGAGAGAGAGAGAGAGAGAGAGAGAGAGAGAGAGAGAGAGAGAGAGGAACTTGCAGAAAGAGAGAGAGAGAGCAAGAGAGAGAGAAAGAGCCGGAAGAAGTAGAGAGAGAAAGCGGGGAGAGAAGCGAGCGGAGATATATCAACTGTACAGCCTGCCGCCCAAGAGGTGGGTACCCCAACCAACACCCAACCAACGCTAATAACCCCGTCCAAACTACGTAGGTCTGAACGCTCAGGGGGAGGTTTCGTTTACCATCCAACGACCAATTAAAATCCGTTCCCACCGACCGCCCACCGATTGTACACGACCTTGCATGCTATAATACCTTTGTAAAACCCCCAAACGTATCTTAATTCACTGTACTGTAAACTCTCATAGATGACTGCCTGTGCTGCGTCGACACGTTAGAGGAATAAAACCTAAGACAAATGAAAATCTTTACATGTCCTTAGGAAACTTAATACACCAGCTACATGCTGACGAGAAAAAAGATAATAAGAAGAATTGAGAAGGTTCTATATAAACTAAATGCCGTTGAAACAGCTATTGTATTCAATAATAATAATAATAATAATAATAATAATAATAATAGATCCTCTGGGACTATGGTATCAGAACGGATAGGGTGATACGTGCAAACAGACCAGACGTGACGTTGATTGACAAAGTCAAGAAAGAAAGTATCCACTCATTGATGTCGCAATACCATGGGACACCAGAGTTGAAGAGAAAGAGAGGGAAAAAATGGATAAGTATCAAGATCTGAAAATAGAAATAAGAAGGATATGGGATATGCCAGTGGAAATCGTACCCATAATCATAGGAGCACTAGGCACGATCCCAAGATCCCTGAAAAGGAATCTAGAAAAACTAGAGGCTGAAGTAGCTCCAGGAACTCATGCAGAAGATGTGGATCCTAGAAACGGCACACATAGTAAGAAAAGTGATGGACTCCTAAGGAAGCAGGATGCAACCCGGAAAACCCCACACTATAAATACCACCCAGTCGAATTGGGAGGACTGTGATAGAGCAAAAAAAAAAAATTAAAAAATAAAAATAAAAAATAAAAATAATAAATAATAATAATAATAATAAATAATAATAATAATAATAATAATAATAATAATAATAATAATAATAATAATAATAATAATAATAATAATAATAATAATAATAATGCGAAAGTAAATCCACAACAGTATGCCTGTTTGATTTTTTTAATTTAAACTATATATAGAGAGCTGTATATATTTATGATGATAAAATCAAATAGGCATCCACTGTGGATTTACTTCCTTGTTTATTAACTCATGTGATTATGAGTTTTCTTCAAGAAATAATAATAATAATAATAATAATAATAATAATAATAATAATAATAATAATAATAAAATAATAAAAATAATAATAATAATGATAATAATAATAATAATAATAATAATAATAATAATAATAATAATAATAATAATAATAATAATAATAATAATAATAATAATAATTTTCTAAGAGGCCCACATTAATAAAAAATTTTGCTTGCTCGTGTATAATTTAAAAACCCCTTTAAATGGTTTTTACATCATACAACGAAACTTGCAACATTTTTTTATTATTATGGACCTCTTAGAACTTTATATATACTCTCGCGATAGAGAGTTTTTCCTAACTAATAATAATAATAATAATAATAATAATAATAATAATAATTAATAATAATAATAATAATAATAATAATAATAATAATAATAACAATAATAATAATAAGATAATAATAATAATAATTCACTCTTATACTCTTGCTATGTCTTCCCATGAGTTCACGCTTCTATACCCTCACTTATTCTCATACGATTTACGAGATATTCTGGTGTCTATTTTACCTCTGTCTGCAGAAGTCAGGTGGATGATCTAGTAATCACCTGATGCGCAGATTTACGATTCAATTTGCAGTACATAATTAGGTTTGTTTCTGCGGTATCATTCTCTCCATTCATCAAATTTAATACCCCGCGTATTTGGGTTTCCAGTACCCTTCTTATTACATATGCAAATTGCTCATCTAATATGGTAATTCTCTGCCGATATGGAATTTCTACCGAATTAGGTAATGCGAATGACTCGCTTCGTCAGATGTATTTCGAACTCGAATTGGGTCATTACGATTTGTGGGGGGGAAAAAAAAAGGCAAAAAAAGGCATCAAAGCAATACGCGAATTTAAAATGATACACAAGAGTCGTACGATTTGATCCAAAACTGATCTCAGGGTATGAGTAACGTAAGGGTCTTTATCTCATACGCTCCGTGATGACTGGCGACATGTAATGGACCTGTTTTTCTTCATCATCAATCGTTCACTTTCCCGAAAGTCATAATTAAATTGAAGATGAAAAAACGAC
>NC_061103.1:6494081-6504081 GCF_015104395.2 Macrobrachium nipponense | reverse complement strand
TGTCAAGAGAGAGAGAGAGAGGAGAGAGAGAGAGAGAGAGAGAGAGAGAGAGAGAGAAGAGAACATCCTAAAAGTGCCCTATTACCGAGGAATTTCGCAGACTGGGGTCTTCCTAATTAACTCATTCCTTTAACATATTAGATTCTTAACATTTCCCCATTTTCATCTTTGCAAATAGGTGCCTTTAAAAATTTAAAATACAAATTCTTTTAATTCACGTTAGAGTTCGAGGAGATTTCATAACATCATCATCATCATTAAAAAAAAAAACAAATAATCACGATATCCTGACTTTTTTAATTGATGTTATGATATGGGTCCATGAATGTTAATTACTCAGTCTTAAGACATCAAGATTTATTGCAAAATTAAAACTCTTGTTTACGTTAATTAATTTCGTAAGTTAGTCTGCAGAAGGTAGTTTCACCACCACTAAATTTTATAAACGACTAAGAAAGAAAAAATGGTTTTTTTGAATTAGTGTTCCTTCCCTGCCATTTTATATTTTCTTTATTTTTTTTTTTATTTTTCTCCTTCTCCAATTGTATTGGCCAACCTTTCATTTACACACACAAGGATTGTTTTTATTATTTATTGAGTTGCCTGATTTTTTCCATTCCATTTTCAGATTCTCTTTCAAACGCAATTCCTCCTTTTTTATTTAAAAAAAAAACAGTTCAGAAATTATATACGTACTATGAAAATGTGAAGATAAAACCTGTATATTGTACTAATTTACTTTTTAATATCTGTTTGTAGGTGGATGTTTTCATCTATGCTAAAAAAAAAACTTTAATACCAAATAAACATATTTTCAATGTTCAGCAATGCTTTCCAAATTAAAAAAAAAAAAATAAATATATTTTTTCTTTTTCATTATATGCTGGACCTGAACAGAATTATTATTCTCGATAAGTATGTGCTTAAAATGAAAACTACATAATCAGTCATAAAAGAAGTCTAACAAAAGCAAATAATAATAAATAAAAAAACGAAATTTCGACTTTTTCAAACCTTCAAAATCCCACGCGACACACGACCCTATAATTCAAATGGCATTATGGGGCCCATAAAAACACGACTGCAGCTTATGCCTATCATGAATCATCCTAATTAGCATCAATTAATCTTCCGGAATTTTCGTAATTGATAGCTAATTTGCCCTGGCACCGAGGCACGGCATATCATAAGCGTCGATCTTCCCTGCTGTCATCTGTTTTTGCCGATGACCGTGAGACGGATCGATGATTATTTAGACTTCTTGGATACAGGATACAGGGCTGATACCTGTAATATTCTTTGACAGGAATTGATAGAAGTAAAAAAGTGACTATCTGATGTTAAATCTGGTAAATAATTGAAGGCTTTGTCATTGAAAATATATTCAAAGTCACGCAAATAAGATGTACATCCCTGGAAAATTTTAATGATGAAAATGAACTTGTCAACTTTCCTGTTCCGTTGGGACGTTGTTTAGATAAATCATCTTCAGCTATCTTGTGGGGGATTCTCACAAGACTATCTGGAATTTCCACAAAAACTTTTGATTGTTACTGTATAGGATGTTACTAGCTACTTTGTATTAGGATTCTTCCCTGGACAAGTAAGTCAATGTCACTGTTATAATTGTAGTGAAATATAATATATATATATATAGATATGATATATATAAGAATATAAGATATATATAATATATATATATATATATATATATATTATATATATATATATATAGTATATATAATATATATATATATATACCATATCATATATATATATATATATATATATATATGATATATATATATTATATATATATATATAGATAGTATATATAATACTATATATATATATATATATATATATATATATATATATATATATAGATATATATATATATATATGTATATATATGTATATATATATATATAAATATATATATATAATATATATAGATATATATATATATATAGATATATATATATAGATAAAAAATATATATATATTTATATATATATATAATATATATATAGTATTATATAGAGATATATATATATATAAGATATATATATATATATATATATTCTATATAAGATATATATATATATATATATGTATATATATATATATATATATATATATATATATATATATATAATTATATATATATATATAATATATATATATACAATATATAACATATATATATATATATATATATATATATATATATATATATATACTTTATTATATATATATATTATATATATATATATATATATATATATATATAATATATATATTGGTATATGATATATAATAATATATATATATATATATATATATATTATATATATATATATGACAGTACCAACCTAATCTTCCCTAGCCACATGTACAGCTTGAACCTAAGGCTGACGCCCTCTGACCTTCGATGATGACCCTGGTAAATGTAAATGTAAATTCAAATCCTCGTTCGATGAAACTGCGTTGTGTTGTACTGGTTTCATACCAGCTTTTGGTGTTGAATGATTTGTGATTACTTTCTGATGATCAAATTCATTTTTATCGTTTTTTTTAATACGCCAGGAACTATGTAAACTAAAATTGAAGCTATATCATTGTGCAGCAATATATTACGAATCACTGCCTATAATTATGAAATAGATTAAGGGGTGAAAATGTTCAGTGTCATATTAAAAATGGGGAAATTATATGGAGGGTAATTTTCACATTACATACAAATCTATTGTATGTTGAAATGGGCAACAAAAGGAGTCACATAAGTTGAACTATTAGCTTCAAACTACTAGTTCAGAATATCTTTAACTCGTGTCATAAAAAAGAAAATTTAACATAAAAACAATAGTAACGACATTGGGAAAGTCTATTGTTTCACCATAAAATCCTGAGTTAAAATCCCGGGTTTGAAAAGCCCACATTAGGAAATCTCGTTTCTGCTTGGAAATAGTTTTATACTCGGTGTTTTTTTTTTTTTTTTTTTTTTTTTTTTTTGAGGGAGTGAGAGAGAGAGAATGCAGAGCGCAGAGCGCGTGGAGAATACTACGAAAGCTGATTAGACCATTTTATTTTTGTTCTTGTTGTGAATGCTAATACTCTTACCTGCATGAAAACACACACACACACACTCTCTCTCTCTCTCTCTCTCTCTCTCTCTCTCTCTCTCTCTGGTCTGATAATTAATTCCAGACGAAAATAGACAGCTTTCGAAATCACAAGCGACACTCTAAGATTGGAACGAAGCAAACAAGCTTTCGTATTTTGCCTCAGCAATTGGTTCCCGTAATTAGGTACAGCCCATTTAACTCTCTATTCCCTCTGAGTATGCTATGAACACATCTCTCTCTCTCTCTCTCTCTCTCTCTCTCTCTCTCTCTCTCTCTCTCTCTCTCTCTTTTCTGGTTTCACTCTTCTTTAATGATATTACATCTGAGATATCTCTCTCTAAAAGGAACTTGATCGCAATGATTAGGAACATTAGTTGGTAAATGTATGGATATGTATACGTCCAAGGACCTACAAGGACCCACTGTTTTTATATAATTGCTATGTCTTGGGAATTACTGCACCTCAAAGAGAATTATACTTGATAGGTGCATCTGTCTGACTATAAAATACATTATGCATGTAGAAGCCTATTTTACCATGGAATGCTGTATGCAACTTGTTTTTGGTCAGTTTTCTATATTAAAATAAGACAAAGATAATACAATAAAATGCAAGGAATGTGTAGGTTTTGCTCACACACACACCTGCACACACACATATATATGCATACATACATAATGTGTATGTATATATATATATATATATATATATATATATATATATATATATATATATATATAATAACTCCCCCCCTTTTTTGACAAAACTACACAAATTGAAAACCCTTACCTGTTGACAGCGGGCGCCCTCTATCTGCAAACATGTCATTAGGCTATTAAGTCACATAAATACAAAAAAAAAAAATATACTATTTATTACCCAAGCAGATGACATAAAAAAAAATGGAACTGAATGATTAATAAGTCATAGTGATAAAAACCCAAGTCTGCCCTACAACGAAAACTATTAAGTTATCATTCCACTCTCCTGGCTTAGTCTAAGTAATCACTCCTACACTGAAAATGTCAATGGTTACATTGAATTAGTCAAGTTTATAGACCCCATCTGTAATAATGATATATTCGTTACATTTCTTATAACACAATATAAAGTAAAGAGATGCACTTCATACTTCTCTCTTTTCAAAGGCAACTGTTTCTAAGTCATTTAAAGTATGTGCCATACTTTGTGATGGGTTTTTCTCCCGACACTTGGCATTCCCTCAACCGTCTTTCTTCCTATCACAAAGGAATGTGGCTTTCCCTCAAGTGCCTTCATCGGTCAGACTTATGACATACGTACAAACCAATGTACATACCCACCACGCCTCAAAACCGCCTGTGGCAACAGTACGGACAGCCATCAGCTTAAAAACTCATACACATCAGATTCCTTAATTCAAGAAGGGTGTTTCTACAGTGTTCTCTGTTACTCCTAGGGTTATAATTAATGATATATTGCCAATATGTTCGCTGTGACCTATTGGAATGTGGAGAAGCAACGACCCGAGAAAAGCTGATCAATGGATTCTGTGGGGTGGCGTGAGATAAAACTGCATAGAAAGACAAGTCAATGTACTCAGTTCATGAACTCTTTTCAAAAGTGCCTTTGGGAAACTGGTTGCAGCCAGTAATGTGAGGCATTGTTGAAATGTGCATTCGTATGTGTGTGTATGCCTCTTCCTTTTATAATGTATCATATGCAAGTCTATGGTGGATTTTGATAGAGGCGTCTTTGGAAGAAAGGCAGGATGCCGTGGTGCTCACCGAAAGTCTCTTTATAATATAGTGTGTTAAATATTCCTGCTGCTTGGGTGAGTCTTATAATATTTTAGCCAAAGAGTGGCTTATTGTCTATTTAACATTTTGTGGGAATATTCAATCTTTGACTTTGTTATCAAACTTATGTGTATACTTACGAGGCATTTCTCGTGTCTTTGAAACAGACGGTTTTAGCGGAACCATGGGGGCAGACTGAGAGGGAGTCCCGATGGATAATAGACAGTTTCGGTGTGACTAATTACTGTTTAGACATTTTACTGTTGGGGTTCTTAAGTTAGTCAGTAAGACTTGGATCATTATCTTTTGTTACTTAATAAATGTATTTTTTATAATGCAACTTTCTCATTTTGATTACCTGTTAGAGAGAGAGAGAGAGAGAGAGAGAGGAGAGAGAGAGAGAGAGAGAGAGAGAGAGAGGTATTGCTTGGAGAGAGAGAGAGAGAGAAAGAGAAGGTCGCGAGCCGTTGGTTGCTTAGAGAGATTGTGTATGCCTGACGCTCGGAGTTACATGTTTACCAAATGAATAATGTGGATTATATCCTCATTACAGGTGGTGGCAGCTAGTGAAAAAGTTGTATAAAAGTTGTTTTTTTTATGCCTAGGGACGCTAATGAAGAGATAGGTGACCAGTTAATAAATGAAGGGGTTATGACTTAGTGATAGTTTTCAAACAACAAAGCCTTTGTGGGATTGTGGAAAATTGTTAAATTGTTAGTTTTCAGTTACTAAGTGTGAAAAAAATGAGAAATATCTATCTGTTAACTGTGCAAAAGGGAGGGGGAAGGATTTTATTGGACTCGGCATTTTTCCCAAGGAGTCCACCTAGAAGCAGCTGCAGCACTCAGTGTAACTCTTGTGTGTGATGTCGAGTGCATCCCGAGATAATCGTGCGTGTCACTGCCGTGTCTTACGCGAATTCCGAGTTCTTTTTGTTCCCATTATGGAGTGGTGAGTGTTAAAAAAACATTCTTTGTTAAGGGGAGGGTTTTTTTTAGTATTTCAGTGAAATGGGATTGGTTTAAGAGGTCAAAAAAAATTTTTTTTTCTTTCCCCATAGTAGCAAAGTGACGTGTTTTCTCTATTTGCGCGTGTTTATAATAGACGCATTCGTCTTTGTTTAATATAAGGGTGTATAAAAAATTTTTTTATTTATGCGAACTGTGCTTGGATAGCATATTTCGCTTGGAGACAAAGCGCCCACCATTTCCTACGGGCTCAGCAGATTTCTGCTAACCGGCGCAGGAAGGTAGTGCATGGGAGGGTATTGCGAGGGTACTAGTGTATACCTTGGAGGGTTACTCAGACACCGTTCAAGGGGGGTGTTCTAATGGGAGGGTGAAACTTTTTTTTCTCAGTGTGGGTGAACTCTTCCTTCCTTTTTTTTTTTTTTTCTTTGTCGGGCTGTTGGAATACGAGTCTGGCCTTGACAATGAATGTTAGGATATCAGCTGATCGATTAGTTGATGAAGTGAAACGCCCATAGAGTTTTTTTTAAAAAAGATTTTCTTTCTCTTGGATGAAGAGAAAAGGAAATAAAAAGAGATTTTTCTTTCTCGTGAATGAGGAGAAAAGTAAATAACATGCACGGGATGTGGTGTATGTTTTCCTTATGCCTTGGAAGACACAAATATAATGGGGATACACAGATTATTATTATTGTTTTTTATTGTGTTGGAGAAATTACTTTGAAAGTAGTGGATGGTGTTGTATCTGGTGTTGGTTGTGGGGGTTCAGCATTACTGGTGTATGCAATTTGAATTTCGCCCTTACTTGAGATCTTTGCAAGGGAATTGTTGCTATGGAGAGTTATTATTGTTATTATTAATAATTAGTATCATTATATGAGATGTTTCACGGGAGGGTTGCTTAAGTATAATTAACATTACAGGAGACTTGTTTTACGAGAGATTTGAGATATTTCATGGGAGATTATTTTATAATTATTACAGATAATTATTCATGGAGAATTATTACAATGAATTAATGGGAGAAGTCTTGTCTTAATTATTTGTTGAGTTTTTGTAACTTTGGAGAATATTTCAATAATTCATGAGCGATGAGTTTTGCTGAATCTTATTGAATCTGGCTGAATCTTGGTGAATTGTGTTGAGTCTTGCTGAACTTTTGCTAAATTTTGTGCTGAATCCTGGGTGAATGGACAAGCATTAACATTGGTGATGTTTTTCGTACTGATACTGGTGGTTTTGCTGATAATGATATTTCTGATACTGATTTTTTTTTATACTAATAAGTGGGTGTTGTAATGCTATCAAGGGTGGCGAAATCTTTTTTGAATTTGGGAGGAACTAACAACACATTATTTTTGTTTTTCTTTTTTTTATGAGTTCAGCAGATAATTGCTTGACATCTGGTGAGTCACGGGAGATAGTTAATAGTGCCGTTGATTTTTCTTTTCTCCTTTTTTTGGAAGTTAGCCATCGCTGACACAAGTTTTTTTCATCATGGGTGAATTTGAATTTATTTTTTCTCTCCAGTTGGCGTGAATATTTTTTAATATCTCAGTTCGTGACTTAGAGTCATGGTTCGGGAACATGTTTGTGTTTCAGCTATTGGATGCTGCAGAGAAATAAATGGGAGAATTCTTGCATGGTTTTGAATGCATACGTAATGGCACTACATTTTTTTCTCTGGATATTTGTGTTCCAGAAATTGTGAGTTTCTTGCACAATACATTTGTTGTATTTTGGACAACTTTGGTGAGAGATAGGAAACTTGGCTAAGTTTTCTAATGGCCTATGGTAGGTACAGTGCATATGAGGAGAAAATCTTTGATTAGAGCCACTGTGAATTTGTGAGTAGTTCTGTTATAATGAGTTGTGGCACATGGGTGAGTTTTTTCTAGAATTTTTCTAGACAGTTTTTATTTGCCGAGTTTTTCCCTTTTTTTATCAGTTATGCTAAACGGAGAGAGTTTTATAGTTTTTGACTATAACATTGAGTTGTTCCCTGGAGAATTGAGATATATTGATAGATATATTGGAGGTATATTATTTTGGAGTTATATTTGAGATATATATATTGGAGATATATTTTTGGCCATTTTGATATTTGCCAATGGTGATGAGAGCTACGTTTAGTTCAATTATTTTGCAGCCATCTTTGTTGCAAATGGACACACATTTTTTTGGAGATAGGATTTCATTCTTTTGATTATCCTTTTTGGAGATATATTTTTTGGAGCCTTGTTTTATTCCACATGGAGTTATTAGTGAAATAGAGGAAAATATTTTTTATTGGCCGAAATAGAGGTGACTATTCTTTAATCCTGGAGTGGTGATTTTTTTTTAACATGTGGCTATTGGAGAAATAAGAGTGAATAATATGGGGTTGGTTATTAACCAAATAGCGGAAATATTTTTATAACCGGAGTGGTGTTCTTATTAATATGGTGTCACATATTTATGTATGGAGATGGAATTAATCTTTGGCGGGTGACCTTTTTATTGTGGTTATGGGAGTTTTGTTTTTTCGAGCAAAGAGAAGATTTCTGTGGCTCTTTCTCTTTGGTTTCATGACTATTTTGAGGCGAGTGGCATTACTGCATTGTGGTCCTATGGAGATGTGTGCATTTTTATGTTCACAAGTATATTATTTTTGGAGGCATATAATTGGGCAGTGTCATGTTGAGAGAATACGTCTTTAAGACAAATTTTTGAAAACATTAGT
The DNA here is from genome assembly GCF_015104395.2 of Macrobrachium nipponense. Classification (NCBI taxonomy): domain Eukaryota; kingdom Metazoa; phylum Arthropoda; class Malacostraca; order Decapoda; family Palaemonidae; genus Macrobrachium; species Macrobrachium nipponense. The sequence continues at coordinate 6,495,484 of NC_061103.1, read as the reverse complement.
CATATCCTGGAGTTAATTATGTGAAATGTGTCAGTTAGACCTTTTTCTGTATAATCATGAGTTTTCCAAACTTGTGTGTCTGACTGGACACTTTTTATGCTGCTGTTTGAGCTCACGTCCGCAGGTGGATTTTCTGCTGACAAGCGCTGTGTGCTGTTCCTTTTCCTCTGGTGATTGCTCAGAGTTTTTTCAATATCTGGAAATGTTGACAATAGCATTTCATGAAAGCGCATGTGTAGGAGTTTGCTTTCTGGCAAATTCTGTAGCTATTCATGGGGCATTTCTTGGGGAAAAACGCGGGGATTATGTATGTTATGCATATATTATGTGTTTTGTGATGGGGGAAATTTACTTGTGATTATCTTTTTTTTATTTTTCTTCCTTTTCCTACGAGAGATGTAATTGGGGATTGAACTTAAATAGCATTTCTTTTTGGACGGGAGATGTAATTTATCGGGAGATGTAATTTTCCGGGGGTTGCTGTTTATGTAAGTGGGAGTTTGACATTAAGTCTCATTGTGATTAATTGTATGAGCAGTAAAGGGGTTTTTGCTGTTAAACATTGGAGATTTTTACTGATTCTGTCGGTTGTTTAGATATCAGAGCTTGAGAGAACATTTTTTTGGTCTGGACTTGTTACGTGATTTTTTTTTCCTTGGGATCATTACGATTTTTTCTTTTTTTTACTTATGAGAACATTCGAGTTTGAAATGTGAGTGCAGAAGTCCGTGGAGTTGCTGTGAGTTTTGGATTGTGTGTGCGATGTGTGAGTTTGGAGAATTGAGTTGGAGAACTTGAATATTTTTTTTCCTTTGAGAGTTATGATAATGACTTGTGATTTAGTAGTCATATTAAATGGAGTTAATTGGGAGACGTTCAATTAGTATTTCTGACTTTTTGAGATCATTGTTTGATAGAAGTAGTATGTCTGGGGTTAATTCTTTTTCGATTGATCGATGACTTGACTGACATACTAACACACCAAAAAGTAGTATCCCAACGCTAGCAGGACGTCCACCAGCCGTGCAGAGAAGTTGCTGTCGTTTTGTTTCATGGCGATCACGAGAGTTCAACAGCGTGTCTTTTGGGGATCTGCAGAAGCCATTAGAAGTCTTCTACGATGAGGGAGGCATTCCGTCTTCCTACAGTCTGCTACAGTTAGCTACTGTCGGTTCAGCAAGTTGCAGACAAAGAGGGATAATCAAGAATCCAAGATGAGAGAAAATTCTGGTGTTATTTGGAGAAATGAGGCGTAACTGACTTTATTTTATAATGCCAGAGACGTGCAGTCATTACTTATATTTTATTTTAAGCCAGCCAATGTGTTTTATATTATATATGCTGTTTTGTTTGACCATTTTGCTAGGCGGGAGCTAGCATTGGTTAGTGGCCGAGCCATATTA
>NC_061103.1:6484081-6486581 GCF_015104395.2 Macrobrachium nipponense | reverse complement strand
GATCTAGATAGATAGATGATAGATAGATAGATATATAACATATAACACCAGCATTCCTGAGTATTTTACGTTATGATTGTTGCACACATCTAAATCTACAGAAAATTCGGTATGAAAAAGTTAGAAATGATAATGAAAACGGAAGTGTTCTGTTGGACGGTGATTACAAATTGAAAATATGCTGTCCCTTTTAAAAGCATTGAATAAACAAACTCTTCCAGCGCTCATGTAATTATACTAAGCTTCCATTGACTTTTATTCTCTCTTATCCCAAGACGTTATTGCTTATTTTTCCTCGTGTTATCCAAAACGTTTTAAGACATATATACTTGTCCCTCATTAAGAAATAGAAATATTACTTTTCATTTCTAGCCATGATAAAACATGTTAAAAATGTTTATTTTCAAGCAGTAAACATTCGCTTTTGACTATATACTAAAATAATATATTCTGTAATAACGTTAAGATGTAATGTCTCACAGAAGCATATAGCGAAACAAAAGAGGTCTTTCTGTTTGAAGAACTGACTCATTCCGCATCAAAACTGGCCCCGCCCACCCCACCTCACGACCCCAACTTATCTGATCCGGGGAAAACATCATAAATAAAGTAAAAGTACTACTGCTCAGCTAATGAAAGACAAACACCAGAATACTGCAGAGATTTGGAGATTTTACGTCTTCCCTTCAGCTTACGACTTTGAATAATGTCTGACGCAGACGAATTTGTTCTGTTTTCATAGATTGAATCTAATTTGTTTTCTTCATTCGCTCTCATATTCCGTAAAGTCAAATGGAAGGCAACTTCGTTTTATTTTCGTTTGTGAATTTTGCGCTGATTTCGTCATGTTTCTCGTAAAGGGAGAAGTGTGAGAATGAGGAAGGCGATATCAGACTTATGTTATAATAATACTTAATAAAAAAAAAAACTCATATTAATCAGGCATAGTCAGTGACTGAATTATCGTAAAATATAATGTCGTTTCCAACAGTCTCGTAAGAAAATGGTCATTCATTTAACTAAAATGATTTTGAACTCTCTCTCTCTGAGGAACACCTATTCATCGTCAGTTGCTTCCCGTAAGAAAATGGTCATTCTGTCTATATATACATTCTAAAACTAAAATTATTTTGAACACTTTCTCTCTCTCTCTCTCTCTCTCTCTCTCTCTCTCTCTCTCTCTCTCTCTCTCTCTCTCTCTCTCTCTCTCTCTCTCTCTCTCTCTCTCTCTCTATTATAAATATCTGAGGAACACCTATGCTTAGTCAGTTGCTAACTTTCCTTTTAAATTTGCAATTTCGAAATGACGTTAAGACACAAACGGCTACGGACACAGCATTCTTTCGGAATTGATTCTAAATTCCAGAAAACACGGCGAGGATTATATTTGATTTTCAGCTTCTGCTGTTTGAAAGGCATGAGTACGAATGCAGATTTAGTAGTCAGGGACTTCTCACTGGTATCAGAACATATAATTTATGTCACTAACCGTCTGGACAAAAATCGTACAAAAAAAAAAAAAAAAAAAAAAAATTTCGACAGGAATTTCGCTGGTGTTCAGAAAGGTAACGTATTCTACCGGCTGGGAATGATGGCATCTGCCTGACAGGATTCTTCGTCCATCGTTGAAAATACATGTGAGGCACGTTGCCGATGAAGAATTTTTTATTTTTCTTTTTCTTTTACTTTTTTTATTATTTTTAGTATTTGCATACTGATTATAGCTATAACTTCTTCATGGCACGTAATACAGACGTAACCGCTTTCTTAAATAGTGTATTACTTAGAGATGGTAAATTGATGTTTACGTGAATAAAATGTCCTCTACTTATACATAAATTTTTTTTAATCATCACATCATTTAAATAAATATTGACTTAAATACCCCCAATATATGGCTGAAATAGTTTGGGCAAGCTCTAATATCCTCCAACAAATCCCCCCCCCCCCCCCCCAACCACAAAATGAGTTCTCTGGGGAAAAAGTAATACTTAAATATTACATATTTCATAATCAGTTTAAAGTAAAATATCGTGCATATGTGTAGACATACATACATACATAGATACATACATACATACAAACATACATACATCCATATATAAATGCATGATTTATACATGATGATAATGGAACTTTAGGGGAATAATTATAATTTTTTAAAGAATATCGATTATTTCTTCTTTGCTTCCCAACCCCAGAAGAAAAATGAATACATAACTTTGACTCAAATATCCCTTTCTGAGCATGTCTGTCATTGTAATGGATGTTCCAAAACTTTATACTACAATGAGTGAGAATATTTACTCACGGCACAATATACTCTATTTTTATGGAAAATTTTAACCAACTGAGCCACGTACCCCACTTATTTTATCCAGGGTAAGATTTAAATCTAGAAATAGTTCAGTTCCGCTAACGAAAAGTAAACACCAGAGTATTGTTGGGGATTGCGTCATCGCATCAAAGGGATCCTCTTCTGACTAATATGTCTCATTCA
>NC_061103.1:6459081-6476581 GCF_015104395.2 Macrobrachium nipponense | reverse complement strand
AGAGGCAACGATTATTGATCACTGGTGATCACAAAGGCAACGATTACTGATCACTGGGTGATCACAAACACAACGATTACTGATCACTGGGTGATCACAAACACAACGATTACTGATCACTGGGTGATCACAAAGGCAACGATTACTGATCACTGGTGATCACAATACACAACGATTACTGATCACTAGGTGAACACAGACACAAAGATTACTGATCACTGGGTGATCACAAAGGCAACGATTACTGATCACTGGGTGATCACAAAGGCAACGATTACTGATCACTGGGTGATCACAAATACACAACGATTACTGATCACTAGGTGAACACAAACACAAAGATTACTGATCACTGGGTAATCACAAAGGCATCGATTACTGATCACTGGTAATCACAAAGGCAACGATTACTGATCGCTAGATGATCACAAACACAACGATTATTGATCACTGGGTGATCACAAACACAACGATTACTGATCACCGGGTAATCACAAGGACAACAATTACTGATCACTGATGATCTATTTTGTCACTGGCTGAATATATTACCAGTCCAAATTAACGCCTTTACTTCAATGCATACAACCAATATTTTCTTTACTGAATTATATAAAATGCTGTAAGATAGTGCTTCATTAATACTTTATCTATTCAAAAATCTATGAGTAATTTATAAAATATACAATTATGAAATAGGAAGCATTAAGCATTGGTTATTAATAATATATATCAATTATCCTAAGAAAATAGCACAATTCGAATTTCTAATCAGGCGATTATCATGAAATTATTGATGATCTATTATCAAGCGAAACGAATACCCAAAAATTGGCTAATTATCAGCCTGCTGCTATAATTATAAATATCGCTGGTCTTCATCAAAATCCTCATTTTCCTCAAGAACACTCCCAAACAATCGAGAGGTAGGCGTATACCCAGCGATGCCGTGTGCATTAATGCACGTCGATTCGCTCACTCAGCCAGATTGCATTCGTTGAGGGTCGGAAAGCAAGCGACTATTAACATGCAGATCCCCTCTGATTTCTCCCGTAGTGGGGTGTAGGTTTAATGCCTTCAATCTCAGGATGTTTTTAATCCCTCCGTCTGTAGTCAGAGGTTAAAGGCAGTGGAGTGGAATGATTCGCGATTCAGAGAATGTTAAGGGATGTTTATTGTGATTTTGGCTGTTTAATATTTATTTCATTTGTTTATCTATAATATACTTTATTTATTTATTTATTCATCTGTTGTCGTCGCATGATCGTACTTCCTTTTTTTTGATTGCAATGAAATTCGGAGTTTTCATTAGTTTCATGACATGAATCAGGTGCATATGAACGGATTCTCTCTCTCTCTCTCTCTCTCTCTCTCCTCTCTCTCTCTCTCTCTCTTTCTCTCTCTTTCCCCACTCAGAAAAATTAGCATCTTCATGATACTGAAAGACATAAGACACACACGCACGCGCACACATACACACACACACACAGAGAGAGAGAGAGAGAGAGAGAGAGAGAGAGAGAGAGAGAGTATGTGTCAATGAAGTTTGACAAGTGTGTACAAAGTTACGGTGGGGGGCGGGTAAACTTTTGACAGCGTAGAAACGAGATCGTAAAAGTTACCAGCATTTGACACTGGGATTATACTTCCCAAACCTTAATTTTCACGACCTATTTTGACTTCATGAAATTTCATGAGGTTTAAGTCTCACGAAGCTGTATCATTTTTCCTTCGTATTACTGAAAAACATTTTGTATTTTTCCAGAGTTTGTATTCCGCTGTGGTGACTGTATTTTGAAGGATAGAGGTTTTTGCTTTAATGCAATTGCTAGTTAAATTTCGTCCTCTTGCATTACTGATGCTTGCTATGAAGATTTTGACATCCATGCAAACAGACGACGGCTTAAAATGAAATTAGAATTGACAAATTTACACGAATTACAATCTTGAATTATATTTACTTTTGTGAAGCAATATTCGCCTGCATTTGCCTTTTACGTGCATACATACATACATACTTTTAAACGTGTGTGTATGTGCGTGCATGTGTGTGCATGCGTGTATTAATGCAAAAGATAATATTCCTCCCAATACTATACCCGAAACTCATAATTAGTAAATACCAAGCAAAGTGCCCCAGCCGTAATTATCATTTGCATATTCATAAGATGAGCCAAGGTATCTCCTGGACTAATGTCGACTGCAACACGAATTCAGTCTTCTATCAATTCCTATCAATCGATCATCAGTGGAATATGTTTATCTATCATGATCATCGGCCTGGAATAGACGGATCGACATAGAGATCATAAATAAGTGGATAAGGCTGGTAAATTAATTAATTCTGGAATGAAGTATATCTCTAATAGATTGGGAGACTTACTGATATATAATGTTGAGATGTGAAGTCTATTTTATTTATATTTTTTTTTTGAATAAAGACAATAAGATTTTTTTTTTTTTGGACAAATATAGACACTGAGATGGGAAATTTTTAATCTTTTTTTTTATAAATAAAGACACTGAGTCTTAAATTTTTGTACTAATAAAGACAACGAGTCTTGATTCTTTTTTCGTCTTGAGAAATTAACACAGTCCTGAATGTTTTTATTGTCTTCCACGAATAAGACATCGATATCTGAAGTTTTATTTCTGTGACAAATACAGTCACTGAAATTTGGAGCAATTTTTTTTTCATTCTTGTCTTGGACAAATAAGAAGAGTAGAAAACTGGATGAAGACAGATTGGTAAGAAATCTCTCTCTCTCTCTCTCTCTCTCTCTCTCTCTCTCTCTCTCTCTCTCTCTCTCTCTCTCTCTCTCTTTAGACCTAGTATTTGTGAACAAGGTGAATTATGTTAAAGAAATAATAGTTTATAATGCGAGAATTTCAGAACATAATGTCATAGAATTAACAGTCCATTCCAAAGCAAGTGAAAACAGAGATAGGCAAGAAATGAAAAAGTGGGAAGGATATGGAAAATACAACTTCTACAGTAAAAATATAAAATGGTCAGAAATAAATGAAGAATAAAACAAAGATTGGAATAACATTTTCCCAAGTGATGATGTAAAGGTAAATACGGAGATATTATATAAAATATTAGAGAAAATAGTGGATAAATATATACCGAAGAAGAAAAGTAAACATCAGTCATGCATACCAAGAGACAGAAGGATCTTGTTCCAGAAAATCAGAAAGTGGAAAAAAGGTCTTGCAAAAGAAAAAAAATGCATGGAAAGTGATCGAACTAAAAAGTAAGATAGAAAATGCAGAACAAAAGATTATACAATCAAAAGAAAATGAAAAACGGGACTTTGAAGAAAAAACCCTAGTAAATATCAAGCAAAACCCCAAACTATTGTACTCGTATCGAAAAAGATGAATAAAAGAAGAATAGAAATGGGCCCTCTAAGAATTGAAGGGAGATTATGGAATGAAAAAAAGGAAGTATGCAACATATTGGCAGAAATACATATGAGAGAATTCACCCCTAGAATTGATAATGAAGATAATGATATAAAAGTAAGGGATGAAAATAGTGAATATTTAGCAGACATAGATATTAATGAAGATGATATTGTGCAGGCTATTAATGAAATTAAAAATTGAGCTGCAGCTGGGCCTCATGGTATCCCTGCTATTTTGTTAAAGAAAGTAGTTCACTCTATCGCAAAGCCACTTGCAATATTATTAAGACAAAGTGTACATACAGGCAAGATTTATGATGAGCACAAATTAGCATATATTATCCCTACTTTCAAAAGTGGATCAAGACTAGAGGCAAGTAATTATAGGCCTGTGAGTCTAACGTCACACATTATGAAAGTGTATGAAAGGGTAATGAAGAAAAATATTATGAAACATTTAATAAAAAATAATTTGTTTAATATAGGACAACATGGTTTTGTACCCGTAAAAAGTACACAAACCTAACTGTTAGTCCACCGTGAGAACATATACAAAAATATGAAAAGCGGAAATGAAACAGATGTGGTTTATCTAGACTTTGCAAAAGCTTTTGACAAGGTAGATCATAATATATTAGCGAAGAAAATTAGAAAACATAATATAGTGGATAAAGTAGGAAGATGGTAAAAAGAATTTTTACACAACAGAAAACAGATAGTTATTGCAAACGATGAGAAATCGGATGAAGCTAAGGTAATATCCGGTGCGCCACAAGGTATGGTGTTAGCTGCATTACTGTTTGTTATTATGATTGCAGACATAGACAGTAATGTTAAGGACTCGGTAGTGAGTAGTTTCGCCGATGGCACAAGAATAAGTAGAGAAATTACATGTAATGAAGATAGAAACGCTCTACAAAGAAACCTAAACAAAGTATATGATTGGGCAGAGGTAAATAGGATGGTATCTAACTCTGATAAATTTGAATCAATAAATTATGGAGACAGAGAAGGAAAGCTATATGCATGTAAGGGACCTAATAATGAGACAATCACAAATAAGGAAGCAGTTAAAGACCTTGGTGTGATGTTGAATAGGAATATGTTATGCGATGATCAAATAGCAATTCTATTGGCAAAATGTTAAGCAAAAATGGGAATGTTGTTACGGCACTTCAAAACAAGAAAAGCTGAACACATAATTATGCTTTATAAAACATATGTTCGTAGTCCACTTGAATATTGCAATATGATATGGTACCCACAATATCAAAAGGATATTGCACGAATAGAGAGTGAACAAAGGTCCTTTACAGCTAGAATAGAAGTTAAGGATCTTGACTACTGGGAAAGACTACAATCCTTAAAATTATATTGTCTAGAAAGGAGAAGAGAGCGCTACATGATAATTCAGGCATGGAAATAGATAGAAGAAATTGCCGAAAACATCATGGAGCTGAAAATATCAGAAGGAGCAAGCAGAGGTAGATTAATAGTGACCAAAACCATACCAGGAAAAATAAGGAAAGCACACAGGACATTAATCCACTACGCACCAGCATCGACAATGCAGTGTCTATTCAATGCGTTGCCAGCTCATCTGAGGAATATATCAGGAGTGAGCGTAGATGTGTTTAAGAATAAGCTCGACAAATATCTAAGCTACATCCCAAACCATCCAAGATTGGAAGATGCAAAATATACCGGAAGATGCACTAGCAACTCTCTGGTAGACATTAGAGGTGCATCACACTGAGGGACCTGGGGCAACCCGAACAAGATGTAAGGTAAGGTAAGGTAAGGTAAGGTCTCTCTCTCTCTCTCTCTCTCTCTCTCTCTCTCTCTCTATATATATATATATATATATATATATATAATATATATATATATATATATATATATATATATATAATATATATATATATATATATATATATATATATATATATATATATATATATATACATACTCATGATGTTACCAAACTTCATAGAAATTCCCTGCAAGTTTTCACTCCCCCTAGCATTGTTATTATCAAATAACTCAGAAGCCAATCTACAGCGCATGCGCCAACTCCAATGCCAAATACGCAGGAGGAGAATCTAGCCAATACATAAAGCGAAAAATGATTCACGGGGCCCGTGAGAAAACCAAGGGGGTTTGGGAAGAGGGGTTGGGGTAAGGTGAGTATGTGGGTATGCAATGAATTCGATAGTGAAAGCATTCAAAGTCCCGTACTCATCAGGGATTATCGGGTTATCGGATGAATGCGCCATAGAAAAGTGAGCTCTGCTCAATAGAACGCTCCGAGTGGCTCCACTGACGAATCATGAGGTCCGATGTTTTTGTATATTTTGAGAGACTCGTAGGAATTTCAATAAATATTTTTTTTCTTTGGTGTACGAAATATTGAAAACTTTGTCGTATTCATTTTTACGCACATTTATATGGTTGTGAGCATCGCTGCATATTTGAACAATACAAATCTAAAAAAGTGACAAGAGATCCACTGTTTTGTATATTTTGAAAGTCCGTATAGATCTCAATTAATATATTTTTTCGTGCAGCAAATATTAAAAGCTTGAGTATACTCACTCTATTACACTCTCATGGATGTGTTCATCGCAGCATATTTCAAATAATTCAAAAACAAAGGGATGTAGAGACAGATATAATTCTATAACTAAGATCCCGAACAAGTCTTTGGATCCTTTTGATTAGGTTAATGGAAGGAAGATTATTTCTCTAGTTTAGTGTAGTTTGCTTCTGAGAAAATAATTATCAAGATATGTTTTTCAGTTTTAAGTAATATATTAATTTGTACCAAAATAGTCATCGGAGGAGGGTTAATATCTCGCACGCTATGAGAATATTAATGGTAACTACCAAAACGGTTAGATATTTGTAATATTTCTCCTTAAAGTATTATTAATACCAGTCGACTGGTTCAGCGTTCTCACACTATACAGGCATTGATTTTGAGAAACCATTGGCTGTAGTAATATCTATGCATATACAGGTACTGTAATTCCCTACAGGGGCTTTATCTACAGGCCGGGTAGATATGTTCCGAAAACAACTACAAACGAATCCCGTGCGATCAAGAAGCGTCCGAGCGGAACCATTCACTTAGGAAAGAACGCTGTTTCAACCTCTCCAGTAGACCCTACCTATTAGTACCACCTTTCTCCGGCCATAGAAACCTTTCACTCCAAAAGGTCTATTGAAAACAGTAGAGTGAAAGAGGCAGAGTGCGATTGAGTGCGCGGAACACTTCGGCATAGTCGAGTCATTCAGGCAGAAGTGCACGACACAGAGGGTTAGATCGGGTCAGGTCTTTCGAAATTCAACAGGTTTTTAATGGTACCTTTTTTTTCATCTACTTTTTCTCCCTATTTATATTTCCCGTTTCTCCCCTAGGCATAAATTGACGCCGACATTAGAATTCCTTCAAAAGGCGAGAGAGGTTTGTTTACATTTACACTAACGGTACTAAAGTTCGATTAGAATGGGAGCTCTTCGAGAACGAGTATTTTAAGAGGCGAATACACCCGTTAACTTGATGTTTTAGATATTTTATGATTATGGGAGGTAACAGGAAAATACATTTTTTGTTCCTTGTACACATAATTTACCTTAGATCATTCACGAGTTGGTATATATTATTAGTGATGAAAGTAATACGTCTATAACTCCTATACGTGTATTATGAGAAATGTCACGTGTGGTTGCATTATATAATATACTTATATTTTTAATAATTAAATTTTAAATATTATTATATATATATAACATAGATATATTATATATATATATATTAGTTTGTGGTGTGTGTTGTGTGTGTGTGTGTGTGTGTGTGTTAAGTACCAAAGCTCCAGATATCTTCTTTAAATATAATATATATATATTATATATAATATATATATAATAATTGTATATTATATGTATATATATATATATATAATATATTATATATATATATATATATTATATATATATATGTGTGTGTGTGTGTGGTGTGTGTGGTAAGTCCAAAGCTCCCGATATCTTCTTTAAATATGACGATTTCTTTCGTCTCTGGTAAATTAATATTTACAGTGGATGAAGAGTAATAATAAAGAAATACGCAATACTGACACGTAAATGTAAAATAATGAAAAAACGTTTTTAAGGGAATAACCATGATAATTTTCTGAAAATGTTTTTATAACGTTTCGAGGTGGAACTTGGATTCCTGATCCAGTACACTAATTAGATTTTATGATTTTCGTACTTCGATACTCGAAGATTACGACAATTAATTAATCGAAGAATGTTTCTGTTGCACTGAACTATTACTTCAATTTTTTTTTTATAAAACTGTCACTACATTACTTTTTAATGCGTCTAACGTCACCAGTTTTATATGGAAATAATTTAAAACTACCCCTACGTTACTTTAATGTACCAAATGCCACCAGTTTTATAAACATTATCTTCGAAACCATTTGGAAATAATTTAAAACTACCACTACATTACTTTAATGCATCTAACGTCACCAGCTTTATAAAATAAATATCTGCGAAACCATTTGGAAATAATTTAAAACTACCACTACGTTACTTTAATGTACTTAATGTCACCATTTTTATAAACAATATCTTGGAAATAATTTAAAACTACCACTACATTACTTTCATGCATCTAAAGTCACCAGTTTTTATAAAAAATATCTTCGAAACCATTTGGAAATTATTGCTAGAAGGGTCTTCATAAATGTGAGTATGAGGACACCCATCCAATGTCAACTGCATCCAATTTATTTCGATGAGGACTCCGTTATATTGCAGAGGTACAGTTGACATGATGCATAAGATGATATAGCCTCTCTCTCTCTTCTCTCTCTCTCTCTCTCTCTCTCTCTCTCTCTCTCTCGTTCTGGAAATAAAGAATAAGGAATGATTGATTGAAGGTTGAGTAAATAAGTTTTCTATCTCTGTCTCATGTTATTTTTGCCATAATTATAAATTTCTGTTTCAATTCTTAGGATATATAAATATATATCTATATATATATATATATATATATATATATATAGTATATATATATATATATATATATATATATTATATACACATCTATATATATATATATATAGATATATATATATATATATATGTATAGATATATATATGTATAGATATATATATATATATATCTATATATATATATATATATATATATATATATAAATAAACAAAACTATAGAACATCAAGCCATTTTTCTCTATCAAGGACATACATGAATCCTAGCCACTGGAATCGCTGCCAACCACAGTCGAAAACCCATAAAATTAAAAGTTCAAGACCAGAACTCCAAGCCACTCACGCAGTTTTTTGACATTACACTCACATGAAGTTTCCAGGAACAGGCACTTCCATCAAAGGTGTCGTCTGTGAACGGAGAAATAGAAAAAATCAAAAAATAAAAAGCCAGGTATTGGATGCAACCTCGTTAGCCCGGGCTTCTTACAGATCGTGCAAGACTGGCCTTGAAAACAGGTCAGATTCTTTTGGGATTCTCAGTTTTGTGTGTGTGTGTTTATTTTTTTATTTTTTTTTTTTTTTTTAAAGACGCCTTTGATAAGAGAATCGTTGGGTCAAAGGTTTTCGTGTGTTTTGAAGGTAGCTTTCATGTTTTACGTTAGTTATGTTTAAGTGAAAGTTTAAGGAAATAGTTCTGTTTACATACTATTTATTTATTTATTTATTTATTTATTTATTTATTTATTTATTTATTTATTTATTTATTTATTTATTTATTTATTTATTTATTTATTTATTTACTAAATGAAAAGCAAATACCTTGCAATTCAGTTATGATTCGCAACACATCTGTATCCTGCGAGGTTACCGAAGTTTATATTGTTACCACATACTTAAGGCTTCATCCTCTCGCGCTTAAACCACAGCTAAAACTTTTGGACTTTCTGCCCTTAGACTTACCCTCCGGGCTTTTATGAAGCCTTCAGCATTTTGCTTGATGCCTTTGGATAGCTCCTCCCCCCGCCTACCTTCAACCTCTCTCTCTCTCTCTCTCTCTCTCTCTCTCTCTCTCTCTCTCTCTTTAAAGCTGATATCTGTCTCTCTAATTCTTCGGGGAACCTTCGTCTTGGCATATCGACTTTATTTACTAAGATTCTCATTATGTATTCATAGAATTGCAGAAAAAACTCATAGGAAGATTTTTTTTCGTTATGGTAATCAGGCTATACAGACGCGTGGATAAAGCAAAAGTCTAATTTCTTCTTCATCTTTTTTTTGGGGGGAGGGGGGAAGGTTATTGTTGCTCATTCACTATTCCTAATGGTGCTTTGAAAAGATCAAAATTTAAATTAAGCAAGACTAATTATACATAACATAAAAGCGCATTTTTTTCAGTTTTATGTTCCCCCATTATTCATATAAACTATTAAGTGTTTTATTTTCTTTAATTATTTTACACTTTTTTAAAATGTACCTTTATGTTTACAATGAGATTATGCGGTGCGCACGAGTGTGACCAACATGTTTTAGTTACCATCCTTTTCATGGTCAAGCGTTTACGGTTTTTAAATGTTCTTGATTTGCTAAAATTATTATTATTAAGATAGTTTAACCAGGCCACTGAGTTGACTATCAGCTCTCGTAGGGCTGGCCAGAAGGATTAGGGAGATATACGATTCCTGAGCTGATTTGCTTCAAAATGAGCATGAATAAATACTGATTTATTTACTTTTTGTTGTTGTTCTTGTTGGTGGTGGTGTCTCATATGTATATTGACATTATGCATACATGACTGTGAATCACTTATTTAATCATTTTATTTTCTAAGAATTTCTTAATTTGCTTCGTACTGAAGATGTCAAGGCATTGTTCTATAGGTTTTATCTCGGAGAAAAATCTGCTAAGGTGAAAAGTCTTCAACATATTCTTTTATCTTAATCTTGGACCTTTTCGAGAGAAAAGGTTATTATTATTCATGGCTTCATCAGTAGGGCGTCGTTTCCGAACAATTTCTCGTCAAAAAGAATTCTAAAGGAGGTTCTTTGACACTGTAGCCAGTATATGTCCAAGATGAATAGATCTTCAATATTCATCTTCGTATTAAGATGGCAGAGAGTTCCACAGATGGCAACGTGTCTGGTTTTTCTTTTTTGAAGACAGGTTAAGACACCTATTAGTCTATCTTTAACTTTCTAAGCAACTTTACGTCGAAAAGGTTTTTAAAGAAGATTCTTTGATATTGTAGTCACTGTATGTCCAAGAGGATCGTATCTTCTTAATTAATTTTTAGATTAAGATATGGGATCGTACAATTAAGAGAGTAATATTTCTTTGTTTTTTTATTGGGATTAAGACATTTATCATTGTAGCTTAAACATCCTTGGATATTTTGATGTAAAAAAAGGATGTTAAAAGAGGGTCTTTGATATTGTAGTCAATGAATATTCAAGAAGGAATAGATCTTCAATATTAATATTCTTATTAGGATGCCAGATAGTTCCATTGCGAGATACGTGTTTTTCTCAGTGATATTCTTAAAGAAGGCTTATGACGCCTATTAATCTGAATATCCAGGCAATTTATTATCACAAAGAAAACAGAAGCAGGGAAATTTCCCTTTCCTGTCACTGAATGCCCAAAGATGATCATATCTTCAATATTAATCCTCGTATTAACCTGTGAGATACTTCCATAGAAAGAAACATTTCTATTGGTGATTTTTCTAAGAGAATTGAGACGACTCTTATTTGATGCGATTTTAATCAACAATCCCTTAAATAAGACTTAAGTCTAATTCACGTCTAAGAAACCTCAAGCCTTATCTTATCATTGTGTGGCTGACAGCCTACCCTTTCATTCTCTTTCCTCATTGAACGACGTCATTCTAGAAAAGGCCTTTACCTTCGTCTCGATGGGGGACTGTTGTCTTACTTGATGAAAAGTAAACTGTCCCCTTTTATATTTTTTTTATCTCGTTCCACTTTTATAATTGACAGGATCCTCGGATATTCTGGTCGAACAACGGACCTTTGTTCTCAACGTTCGAGTCAGCGGATGTGTCACTGGGGTTATGAAGTGTAATGTTATATGATGTTCCTCAGTTCTTCTTGTTCTGGTGTTCATTTGTTCTTTAGATGTTATTGATAACCGATGATTGATATCTAAGTCAGATCTAATAGGTGAAACATTTGATTTTTAGTCAGGGTTTCTAGAACTCAATGAAATTCTCTCTCTCTCTCTCTCTCTCTCTCTCTTTTTCTCCTGCCTCTATTAAAATGATACAAGGAGAATGCATAATAGATAGAATTAATGTTATATTATATATATATATATATATATAATATTATATATAATGTAATATATCTAATATATATCTATATATATATATATATTATATATATAAATTTATATATCTATACCCCATCCCTCTCTCTCTTCTCTCCTCTTCCAGCATCTCTCCTCTCTCTCTTCTCTCTCATCTCTCCTCTTTCAGGCCTTTATTAAAATGATACAATGAGAATGAATATTATTATATTATATATATATATATATATATATATATATATATATATATATATACATATAAACTTATATATCTATACCTCTCTCTCTCTCTCTCTCTCTCTCTCTCTCTCTCTCTCTCTCTCTCTCTCTCATTCAGTCGTAATTGAGATAAACACGCCTAAGCTAAACAGCACTTAAATGCAAGCAAGGGGGAGGAGAAAGGTTTGGTATAATTGGAATTAATGGAAACCAAAATAGAAGCCACGAACAAACTTTGCCGAATAAGAAGGAGAAAACTACTAAACTACATTAAGCTGAAAGTGAATTCGATTATTCTCTATCAATTATTTCGTTATTTGCAATAATTGCTTCCCTCCTTAATTATCTTCTTCATTAAATGAATGTTTTATTTTTTTTAGTCACTCAGAGAAACGCATCTTGATTTTGTTAGTTCTGAAATGGGTAGTTTTTATAGAGGGTTTTTAGGTTTAAACTTATTCTCCTTTACAGGAAAACTGGGTAGATTGTATTTAGGTTTAACTCATTCTCCTTTACAGAGACCTGGGTAGATTGTATTCAAGTTTAACTAATTCTCCTTTACAGAATAACTGGGTAGATGGTTTTTAGGTTTAACTTATTCTCCTTTACAGAAGAACTGGGTAGAATTGTATTTAGGTTTAAAACGCATTGCTCCTTATTTACATGGAAAACTGAGTAGATGGTATTTGGGTTTAACTCATTCTCCTATACAGGAAAACTGAGTTGATGGCATTTAGGTACGAATGATAAGCTGCCACTTTTACTTCAATTGATACCATAAGTTTTGAAAAGTATCCAAAATGCAATGAAAGCCTAAAAAATAATAATTTTTGTGATATAAATATTATATTGCTAATATTTCAAAAGTATCCAGGATGCAATGAAAGCGCAAGAAAAAAAAATTATAGTTGGAGACTAAGGAAATTGGCACAAAACAAAAACAGAAAAGACTTCATTGATGAAAATTAATTTCCAGCTTAATCTCTGAGGGATATTGAGCAGGCTAAAACCCATTCAGTATTGAAGGTTTAGTATATACAAATACGTACGCCAGAATTATAAATGAATAGTTAGTAAGTTATATATAGAATGCTTGCTAGAATCCCCCTCCGTGAAATTTTAAATGTTCGTTTAATAATGATATAGCCAATAAACCGGAGAGAGAGAGAGAGAGAGAGAGAGAGAGAGAGAGATATTCCACGTTCGTAAGTGGAATTATTGATGTTCATCTGATAACGGCATAGCCAATAAATAGGGAGGGAGAGAGAGAGAGAGAGAGAGAGAGAGATATTCCACGTTCGTAAGTGGAATTATTGATGTTCATCTGATAAGGATATAGCCAATAAATAGGAGAGAGAGAGAGAGAGAGAGAGAGAGAGAGAGAGAGAGAGAGAGAATTCCAAGTTTGAACCCGGTTGCATTGCATTGATCCTCTCAATATCATCAACTTTTAACTCATACGATAAGCCATGTTAAAATTATTTGTACATAATGCATCTTGGCAAACGTGTTCTATGGCTAGCCTAATCTAGAGAGTTCAAATGTTCTAGTAACCTGAGTCCCTTGATGTTCATTGACGCCTAATTTGAAATCTTGTGGTTACTTGATCATCTATGAATTTTTCTTAGGATCTTTGTTTCTTAAAAGACCAACTTGCTTGGTCAGCTCTTACTAATGTTTGGTAATGTTTTGAATTTATCGACTGATACCATATCAAGTAGTCCACAAACGAAACGTTTTAGCTATATATATATATATATATATATATATATATATATATATATATATATATATATATATATGTATATATATATATATTATATATATATATATATACATATGTATATATATATATATATATTATTAATATATAAACACACACACACATGTATGGATGTATGTATATATATATATATATATATATATATATATATATATATATATATATATATATATAAAGGTTTTTTCCACGAAGGAAAAAATGAAAAAGCGGGATAGCTATCCCGCCCCTTTTTCATTTTTTCCTTCGTGGCAAAAACCTTTATTTATACATAGCATCCACGTTTTATATACTTCTTGATCAAGTTATTCTATATATTTATACACACACATATCATATAATTGCTTTTTAAAAGTTAGCACCTCCGTCACCTCCACTGTTCTGGAAGCGAGGCAGTTTACGTCCTTAATTCAGATCTCCGTTGATCCGATTATACTAAATCTTTTGCCCTTCCATTTGGAATAAAGCCTCTTTTGCCCTGATGCAGAATTTACCGAACGGATATGAGAGAGAGAGAGAGAGAGAGAGAGAAGAGAGAGAGAGAGAGACGAGAGAGAGAGAGAGAGAGAAACCGAAATCATCAGATAAAAAGTAATAGTTATTCATTTATTATTTTATTTATTGACTTATTTATTTCTTCATTTATTAATTTATCTATTTGTTTATTCATTAATTTTTTTTTTTTTGACATTTTTGACATTTTAATTTGTTCCCTGACTTGGTGCAGAACATTCGTTTGCTATGAATTTCCATTGTGCTTTGCAAAAATGTGCTTAGATGTTGGTTAGTTGAATCTAATGGAGAAAATTACCAAAAAATATAATTGAATGTCATAGGCATTTTCTATTTCATTATCCGAGAGCAACTGAGAAAATCGTAGCCCATTCAGTGATATATATATATATATATATATATATATATATATATATATATAGATATATATATATATATAATATATATATATATATATATATATATATATATATATATCAATATTTATATATATATACTATTTATATAGATATTATATATATAATATATATATATTATTACCATAAGATATATATATATATATATATATATTATAAATATATATAGATACATATTATATAATATATAAATAAATATATATATATATATATATATATTTATAATATTATATTATAATATATATATAGATATATATATAAATATATAAATATGATATCTCTATATATATATATATATATATATATATATATACTATAATATACGTATATTATATTTATTAAATATATATATAAATTAGATAATTTAATTATATATTAATATATATATATATATAATATAGAGAAATATGATTAATCTAATTGACATTGGCTTTCAAGCAAATATTTCAAGGGCATAAAGTAATTGTGCTAAATTTAATCTCATATGAGAACAGAAAAATATTGGTAAGAGGGAGAAGTTGAGACAGATTATTCACAAGGAGCGAAGTAACATTAAATAAAGAAATGATTCTTGAGATCAAGCCTTCCAAATATTCATGAACAATATGCTTCTATTGAGTCGGAATTTTTGCGAAAGACTGAATATGCAAATCTCACAAAGGTCAGACTAAACAAGGTTTGGAAATCAAACAGACTGCAATTGCGTGCTAAAGGAAGTTTATACTTACGACTAGTAAAGTATGAATATAAGTACATACTTGGATCGTGGTAAGGCTGGTAATGTATATGGTATATATATGTATAATTGTGTACTATGTATATATATATATATATATATATATATATATATATATAGGTTATATATTAAAGAAAGATCAAGGGCAGGAACACGAAGAGATTCACATATCCTTTATCCTACGTTTCGTGACAACATCGCCACATCTTCAGGGGATTTTTCTACAAAATAAAGTATAAAATGTTAACATAAAATAAGAGCTGATCACAAGATCCAATAGTTGAAAAGTAAAAAACAGTTTAATGGTATAAAATTACAACTATCATACTTAAATTACATGCACACTTGATTAAAACAGACCAGAAATACCAAACAACTTACAAATGACGAGAAGAATATTTAAAAATTAAAGCTAAATTACACAAAGGATAAAAGTAATAACAAATATCATAAAAAGTAAAAGTCATATATTCACAAAACCACAGCCAAAAACAGCTCAACACTTAACCAACCTTTCAGCATCAAAGATAAAAACACACTAAAAGTAAACAACGTCAAGAGGCACAAGGAATGACAGAATAATTAGGCTAAAAACAATGGGAGACAGCAGAGGAATGGTTGTTTAAAGTTGGAACTCGTAGTTTGATGTTCAGAGTTTCCAAAATCAACAGTTCCTTGGGTTCCCTTGTTTGGCCAATAATTTTAAAAATCTTCGTAATTGACTGTGGCTTTACATTTAAAAGTATGCTTCCTTATATAAGATGTTTCAGGGTTAGATAATTTACACCCAGTTCTGTAACTAACGCCCCGATGGGAATCGGCCCAATGACCCTGAGAAGACGTCGGGTAGATCCAACATATTTTCCCAGATTACATCTGGGTACAAGTTTGTATTCATAACGACACCCGACGTCATCAAAGGGCAGAGCCGATCCTTAAACATGAAGAGCGAGCCAATGGTCTTGGATTTTTAGGTATAAGTTTTAGATTTGGACGGCTCCAAAATATCTGTGCACAATCTTGGTTAAACTAACGTTACGAAAATTATCATTTAATAGATACGGGAAGCTGGCATAAAGAGGGAGCTTGGGACCTTAAAACTAATAGGCTGTTCAGAAACCCTTTTATTGAGTAATTTATTTAAAATTCTATAAAAGATCTTAGAAGGAAAGCAATTATTAGAGAAGTACTGGAGGAGAAAAGTAAGTTCATTGTGGAAGAGTGACCAGGTAGAGGTAAGAGACAGAGCACGATAAAGTAAGGTATATATCGAGTTGAGTTTTGAAATTGAGAAAACAGAAACTATAGAAGTTGGAACCGAGCCCGGTAAATGTTTTCTTTCTGAAAATTGAGGTACTAAAACTTTCATTTTCCTTGGAGACCAAAATATCTAGGAAGGCTAATTTAGAATTATGTTCTTTTTCCATTGTCAAAATTAATATTATTATGGTAATTATTAGCAAAATCTAGGAACCTGTCAGCATCGAAATCATGCTTGAAACAAGATAAAAGTGTCGTCCACGTAGCGTGAGTAAAAACAAAGGGCGGAAGGCCAGGGGCATTCGTCCAGAATGCGCTCCTCCAGGGAGGGGGCACATGAATATATTCGCAAAGGTAGGACCAAGAGGAGACCCCATGGCCATCCCCTCAATTTGTTTAAAAAGCTGTCCATTAAAAACAAATGCCGTGTCCAGCACGGCCAATTCTAAAAGAGCTTTAAAATTCGAATAACTAAAAATTACAGTAAACAGACTCAGGTTCGGGGAATAGCTTATCAAGAATAATGTTTATGGTCCTCTCTTACAGGTACGTTGGTAAATAGTGACTCGACATCAAAACTAGTCATGAATAAGTCAGAGTCCTGGGGTAAAATACGTTCTTTAAATTGTTCAGAATTTTTAAGAGTATACTGGTTAGTGGTCAGCGGTTCCAACGAGGGACGAGAAATTTTGCCAGTTGGTAATTAGGTGTGTTGTAAGAGGCCAAGATAAGGGCGAAGAGGAACATTATCTTTCTGTATCTTTGGTAAACCATAAAGAATTCCGTAAGATGAACCACTGGAAAAAAATAAATCTT
>NC_061103.1:6434081-6446581 GCF_015104395.2 Macrobrachium nipponense | reverse complement strand
AGTGCCTTATTTTGTAAATTGATTTATATTTAACCACGAATAATACCTTGTTTCGTAAATTGGTTTGTATCAATGAATAATCCCTTATTTCGTGAGTCGGTTTATATTAAACCATGAATAATCCCTTATTTCGTGAATAGGTTTATATTAAACCATGAATAAGGCCTTATTTCGAAAATTGGTTTATATCAAGCCATGGACAATGCCGTATTTTGTAAATTGGTTTATATTTAACCACGAATAATACCTTGTTTCGTAAATTGGTTCGTATCAAGCCATGAATAATGCCTTATTTCGTAAATCGGTTTATATTAAACCATGAATAATGCCTAGTTTCGTAAATTGATTTGTATTAAACCATGAATAATGCCTTATTTCGTAAATTGGTTTATATCAAGCCATGGACAATGCATTATTTTGTAAATTGGTTTATATTTAACCACGAATAATACCTTGTTTCGTAAATTGGTTTGTATCAAATCATGAATAATACCTTATTTCGTGAATTGGTTTATATTAAACCATGAATAATGCTTTATTTCGTAGATTGTTTGTATTAAACCATGAATAATGCCTTATTTCGTTAATTGGTTATATCGAGCCATTGACAATGCCTTATTTCGTAAATTGGTTTATATTTAAACCACGAATAATGCTTTATTTCGTAAACTGGTTTTTATTAAACCACGAATAATGCCTTATTTCGTAAATTGGTTTATATGAAACCATGAATAATGCTTTATTTCGTAAATTGGTTTATATTAAACCATGAACAATGCCCAATTTCGTACATTGTTTGTATTAAACCATGAACAATGCCTTATTTCGTTAATAGGTTTATATCAAGCCATTGACACTGCCTTATTTCGTAAATTGGTTTATATCAAGCCATGGACACTGTCTTATTTCGTAAATTGGTTTATATTAAACCCTGAATAATTCCTTATTTCGTTAATTGGTTTATATTAAACCATGAATAATGCCTTATTTCGTAAATTGGTTTGCATTAAACCATGAATAATGCCTTATTTCGTAAACTGGTTTATATTAAACCCTGAATAATTCCTTATTTCGTAAATTGGTTTGTATCAAACCATGAATAATGCCTTATTCCGTATATTGTGATATATTAAACGTACATACCTCTTTTTTTCGATCATACATAAAGTGACTTTTTTCTTGATGTAACTGAAATATGGCTTATATCTCAGATATATACTATGGTTAAGCTTAATTATATAAGTATCGAAATACGATAATGTTTATACACTTTTTAAACGACCCGTATTTTTATAAGCGAGCTCTAAGAGTAATGGTGAATACCATATCTCCAATATCAGCGACAGAATATAAAAAATATCTTTAAGTAAAGTTTACAGTTTCTGTATATTTTTCTTCCCGTTTCGTTACCTTCTTTAATTATTTGTTTCATACGCATTGACTCTAATCGGTGAGTTGTTTGTTTAATCCATCTCTTTTCAAAATATTAGCGGATTATTTCTTTAGCTTTATATGTGTGTATATTCAAGTTGGCTATCATCTGTTATATGGACTGAAAACTTTCATTGCATTATTGTACTTGTCTTTTCTCTTTCCTTTCTTCTGCTCCTCTGTTTTTTTTTTAATCACTTACGAACCTAGTTCAGACACCGACGAGAGAGAGAGAGAGAGAGAGAGAGAGAGAGAGAGAGAGAGAAGAGAGAGAGAGAGGGTCTATTTTTCTAATTGTGGTTTTCTCATTCTTAAAATAGAGAAGAACCTCTATCGAATTAATCCAGTTGGTGCAGCAATAATAATAATAATAATGATAATCTTCCAGGGCGACTCACTGTCGCCACTACTCTTCGTAGTAGCCATGATTCCCATGACAAAAGTACTACAGAAGATGGATGCCGGGTACCAACTCAAGAAAAGAGGCTACAGAATCAACCATCTGATGTTCATGGACGACATCAAGCTGTATGGTAAGAGCATCAGCCCATCAGGAAATAGATAACCCTAATACCAGACTGTAAGGATACAAATACCTGGGAATAATGGAAGGAGGGGACATAAAACACCAAGAGATGAAGGACACAATCAGGAAAGAATATATGCAGAGACTCAAGGCGATACTCAAGACAAAACTCAACGCAAGAAATATGATAAAAGCCATCAACACATGGGCAGTGCCAGTAATCAGATACAGCGCAGGAATAGTGGAATGGACGAAGGCAGAACTCCGCAGCATAGATCAGAAAACCAGGAAACATATGACAATACACAAAGCACTACACCCAAGAGCAAATACGGACAGACTATACATAACACGAAAGGAAGGAGGGAGAGGACCACTAAGTATAGAGGACTGCGTCAACATCGAGAACAGAGCACTGGGGCAATATCTGAAAACCAGTGAAGGCGAGTGGCTAAAGAGTGCATGGGAAGAAGGACTAATAAAAGTAGACGAAGACCCAGAAATATACAGAGACAGGAAAATGACAGACAGAACAGAGGACTGGCACAACAAACTAATGCACGAACAATACATGAGACAGACTAAAGAACTAGCCAGTGATGACACATGGCAATGGCTACAGAGGGGAGAGCTAAAGAAGGACACTGAAGGAATGATAACAGTGGCACAAGATCAGGCCCTAAGAACCAGATATGTTCAAAGAACGATAGACGGAAATAACATCTCTCCCACATGTAGGAAGTGCAATACGAAAAATGAAACCATAAACCACATACCAAGCGAATGTCCGGCACTTGCATAGAATCAGTACAAAAAAAGAGACATGATTCAGTGGCAAAAGCCCTCCACTGGAGCCTGTGCAAGAAACATCATCTACCTTGCAGTAATAAGTGGTACGAGCACCAACCTGAGGGAGTGATAGAAAACGATCACGCAAAGATCCTCTGGGACTATGGTATCAGGACGGATAGGGTGATACGTGCAAATAGACCAGACGTGACGTTGATTGACAAAGTCAAGAAGAAAGTATCACTCATTGATGTCGCAATACCATGGGACACCAGAGTTGAAGAGAAAGAGAGGGAAAAATGGGATAACATATCAAGATCTGAAAATAGAAATTAAGAAGGATACTGGGATTATGCCAGTGGAAATCGTACCCATAATCATAGAGCACTAGGCACGATCCCAAGATCCCTGAAAAGGAATCTAGAAAAACTAGAGGCTGAAAGTAGCTCGGGCCTCATGCAGAAGAGTGTGATCCTAGAAACGGCACACATAGTAAGAAAAGTGATGGACTCCTAAGGAGGCAGGATGCACCCGGAACCCCCACACTATAAATACCACCCAGTCGAATTGGAGGACTGTGATAGAGCAAAAAAAAAAAAAAAATAAAAAAAAATAATAATAATAATAATAATAAACTATGTAACAGAAGCACCCACTGAAATACATTAATTTCAAGGTCAATACATGTATACATTTTCACACACGCATTCCCTCGTATTTCCCCCAATCATGACCTTCTTCCCAGGGTCTCACCACTTGACATTTCAATGATAAAAGGCGTCGTCTCTAATTAAGAAGGGTTCTCTTTGTCGGCCCACGCGCCCACTTTATTAACTTGCTGGTACTGACTTCGAGATGGCCTCTTAACAGCGCTCCTGAAGAATGGATGCATTTTGGAAATGCACGCTGGAAAATCGACGAGTTCGTAATGCTCGTCTTGGAGTTAAAAGCTGATATATTTGGTGACGTTCTTTTATTCATGTTTTAATTCTTAGGTCTTGAATCTGTTAAATCGTGTGATTCATTTGCGAATATTTATATAAAATGTATTGCAAATGATGACGAGAATTCATTCCTAACTATGAATATGAAAATATATAATTACCATTTTTCTTCATTTTGTGTCAGTCAGTGTTCACCTTACCACAGCTCTCTCTCTCTCTCTCTCTCTCTCCTCTCTCTCTCTCTCTCTCCATTTATTCTGCTGCGATGAAATTACTAAAAATATGAATATAACTTTAAAAAATCTGACTCGATTTCATCACAAATTTACTATAAGCATATCATACGTACAATCGTCCATCAAATATGGTGCAATTTATGCTGTGACGCTCGCATCCTATGGGAAAACAGTCCCCAATAAAAATTCTCCATAGAATAATCTATTTAGGTATACCGTTTTATGTCTCAGAAATAACCGTGACCCGAAAAGCTTTTAGCGACTGTAATAGGATATATATAGTGTACGTATGCTAATAGAATTCTTTCTAAGTGGAAGAGGGTGGAATATATGAATTTTTATATGCTGCAGTATTAGCATTTCTTCCCCTCAGTTCGTATAGGAGGAGGAGTTTTCCAATTTAGATTTGCTTATCGCTTATGTGACTTAGGATTTTAACTTAGAGGATACTGAATGCTCTTAATTATGAAGAAGAGTAAAAGATAAGTTACTAATAACTAAAGCAAAAACGTATAGCCCAGAAAATCACATCATGGAAATATGATACATAACTTACAGGTATCTAAGTGAATACTTTCTTATATTATCAACTAGAGGGTAGAGCAGTAACTGTTGATAACATTAACTAATTGAGTTTTTTTACAGCATTTCTAAAAATGTTATTTGTTAAAGAATCATGAAAATTACAATAAAAATCAAGCAATAAAAAAAACCTTAAAACGAATTCGTACATTTTCAATCATTCACAAGACATTTTATAAATGACCTACACGAAAACGCTCTGAGGTCACCAATCCGCATTTTGCTCGGTCGCAAACACGAAACATCAGCGCGGAGGTCTTCCACGGACGTGAGTAAAAATATAGGAAACTGAATTTCGCTGCAAGTATTGAAAACCGGGGCAGCAGAAAAAGGCAGTCGGTCCCGGGAGAGGAAATGAAAACAGAAAGACACGAACTTGCAAAATCCAATTACAAAAAGTAAAATGAAATTACCTTCGGCTGTTGAAAATATTCTGAGAGAGAGAGAGAGACAGAGAGAGAGAGAGAGAGAGAGAGAGAGAGAGAGAGAGAGAGAGAGACGGCTGACACGGAGAGAGAGAAAAAGAGATGGAGGATTGAGAAAGGGTGAAAGGTGAAGGAAAGAGATAGAGAGAAAGAGAGAGATGAGATGGCGGATTGAGAGAGAGTGAAAGGTGAAGTAAAGAGAGAGAGAGAGAGAGAGAGAGGAGAGAGAGACGGCGGACACAGAGAGAGAGAGAGAGAAACAGAGGATTGAGAGAGTGAAAGGCGAGAGAGAGAGAGAGAGAGAGAGAGAGAGAGAGAGAGAGAGAGAGAGAGAGAGTTCTGATGTACTATTTAGAAAGTAATTGTTATATTAAAATTAAATTCAGTTTGTGAGAATATATTCGGGTACAATAATCGTTGCATTCGCAAAACTACTTTTAAGCATAATTCTGAATCAATTTTTTTTCATGTTCGTATATTTTCTAGGTTTTTATACTACTTCAGTGAATATTCAACATTTCTCACATGCAAACAGCTCGTAGAATGGGTGAACTTACGAACAAAAGAACAATGTTTACTTTGTTGTTCTTACATAATGGTGGGCGATGGATCTACGAGTATTCCTCGTATCACAAATGCACATTATGCAAAATTGTGTCGAAATATCTGTAGTATATTTTGTCCTACACGCGATGAGTAAGATTTTTAAAAATAATATCAAATTGCCATTATTAAGGAGACTTATTTTCCCTACACTTAATATCTGTACCTTATGTAATTTTAATATTCAAGGAGATTTTCCTTAAGCGTAATAATTGTACCCTTTGTAATTTTGGTCTTCAAGCGAGACTTTCTTCACATGCACGACAAATCTACCCTTTCTTTATCCATCGCAAGTTATATCCGCGTTCGTCCCAATACGAGAACAAATCGCTGACGTCAGCCATTTATCGCACAGTTCGACAGAACTGCTGGTGTCCATATGAAGTTTACCTCAAGTGAGTCGAGGAAACCAGCGCTGCTGACGTTCTTTGGCGCTTGTGGGTTTTCCTTTTACGTATGTGGGTATTATAAAAGAACATGGGGCTGTGGAGGGTGGATGGGCACAGGGGAGAGTGGGTAAAAGTTAAAAAAAAAAAAAAAAATTAAAAAAAATAATAAAATAAAAGTTAATAAACATGGTTCCTACGTCAAAGTGGTTTTAATGGCTTCAGTTTCTCTCTCTCTCTCTCTCTCTCTCTCTCTCTCTCTCTCTCTCTCTCTCTCTAAGTCTGTCGTTTCTGCTGGGAAACTAACCGAGGTGGAAAATAAAACGATATATTATTTGGCTATAAGAATTTACTGCCCCTTTTTTCTTGAAAACGAAACCTGAAACTGAAAACCGAGACTGAAAACCTGACAAGACAATTTTGCATTCCATTCTGCCTAGGAAATCTCTCTCTCTCTCTCTCTCTCTCTCTCTCTCTCTCTCTCTCTCTCTCTCTCTCTCTCTTTGTATCCTGTTACCTCTCTCCGGAAATTGAGCCTCTAATATAGAGCTCATTTCCATGATGAATACGATCATCAGAATGATTCACAACCGCTGGGAATCCGACCTCAAAATATGAGGCAACGATGCAGTTTTATTGCTGCGGTATTCTCCTAATGAAGAAAAAAACAGGACATATAAGAAAAAAAAAAAAAAAAAACACTTTATTGCTGTTGTTTGGTCACATGGGTGGTGATGAAATTTTGTAAAAGTATTGCAAAAGTAAGCTTATGATCTTGTAAATGGAATTTTAAACTTATTTTATTGAAATATTTCTTATATATATATATATATATATATATATATATATATATATATATATATATATATATATACATATATATATATATATATGGTACCATATATATGTATATATATATATATATATAATATATATATATATATATATATATATATATATATATGTATGTATGCATACATATATACATATAAATCACCATTGAACTTTGATAATCACTTTCACAATTCATAATCGTTGGTCGAAAAAATAAAGTGAAATATTTCTCGAGTAATTTCATACAATACCACAGGCAAAATGTCATAAAAAATTGATGAAGGCCTTCCCATTACCCGCTATATTGATACAGATCTTAATGAGAACGGCATCTTTCCTGAATTGAGAGAGAGAGAGAAAGAGACAGAGAGAGAGACAGACAGACAGACAGAGAGAGAGAGAGAGAGAGAGAGAGAGAGAGAGAGAGAGAAGTCTCAGCTATTTATTTTACTCACATTATTTTGCAGAGAAATTAAGGAAGAGAACAAAAGATACGAACATCCCAGAGAGAGAGAGAGAGAGAGAGAGAGAGAGAGAGAGAGAGAGAGAGAGAGAGAGAGAGACCGAAATCATCAGATAAAAAGTAATATTTATTCATATTTTATTTTATTTATTCACTTATTTATTTCTTTATTCATTAATTTATCTACTTGTTTATTTATTTATAATTTTTTTTTTTGACATCTTGACAGAGAGAGAAAGAGAGAGAGAACTCAGCAATTTATTTTACCCATTTCTTGCAGCGAAATTAAGGATACAAGTCTTCCAGAACCTGACCCATTTCGAGAGAAAACTCGGACAACATTCTTTTCCGGAGGGACGATTATCTTTTAGTTTTACAACGGCAATTTCTCCTGGCCAAATTTTCTCGTTCGATGCCCGAGGCGTCGTTAAAAAGTATTTTATAGTTCTGTTGCACATTGCGCCGTGAAAAAAATAAAGGCAAAATGCGTAAGAACAGTGATTGTATTTTGTACTTTTTCTTACAGCTTAAATTTTCGCTTACTCGAGGAGTAATCCTAAAAAATACGTAAGAGAGTAAAATAGGACGAAAAATCTAAAATATAAAATTAATGTAATTGTTATGCCTGTTCAAATAAACGTATCCGCGATTATAGTCAGAAAACAATAATTTACTCTGAGAAATATTATAGAAGTTGTCTCCGTTACATTCATTACACAATTGACAACGCTTCAGGCTACATTTGTAGTTGGAAGAGAGAGAGAGAGAGAGAGAGAGAGGAGAGAGAGAGAGAGAGAGAGAATAATAAGGAAAAAGGTATAGCTTTACGTACAATTTCTGTGACAGACATCATAATGAGCCACCGTACTGCGTTATGTGATGGAAATTACGAATATGACCTTAATATTCAAAGTAACCTAATTGACTAATTAGCTCTCTGCGAAATCATTAATGCCACAGTAATTGGACATGACTTTTAGCTTGGTTATTGGTAGCTCTGTCGGATTATAGGTTTTATAATAAAAATATGTATTTTTATTGGTGTAATTCTACTTAATAAAAGAAAATTGCAATGAAACGTTTTTTCATACTTAAGCACTACAAATATAACGTAAACGTCTTGACAAGTCAAGCACTACAAATATAACGTAAACGTCTTGACAAGTCAAGCACTACAAATATAACGTAAACGTCTTAAGAAGTAAAGCACTACAAATATAACGTAAATGTCTTGAAAAGTAAAGCACTACAAATACAACGTAAACGTCTTGACAAATCACTACAAATATAACGCAAACGTCTTGAAAAGCAAAAAAAAGAAAATAAAAGTAAAACAATCACGCACTCTCAAGGATTAAGGGATCGAAAGAGATAACAAATTTACGTCGCACAAACTTGAACTTTGCAGGAATAATCCACTTGTCACCATCTTCAGATTTCCCAAAATCATTTCCCATGATCGGCGGGGTGATTTTAGCGAAGCCATTAAAACTTCACAATGACTTGGGGAAACTTTGTCTGACTTTAATAATCTCTCTCTCTCTCTCTCTCTCTCTCTCTCTCTCTCTCTCTCTCTCTCTCTCTCGTCTCCTCTGCCTCGTCCCTCGTCTCTCCTCTCCATCTCGTCATCTCTCTCTCTCTCGGTGGTCTTATCGTCTCTGCTTGCGACGACAGTTTCGATATGAATTTAACTTTTAGACCATAATTTGTTCATTCAGAATTTCTCATTCAACAAGTACTCTCTCTCTCTCTCTCTCTCATCTCTCTCTCTCTCTCTCTCTCTCTCTCTCTCTCTCTCTCTGTGGTCTTATCGTCTTTGCTTGCCACGACAGTTTCAATAAGAATTTGATTTTTAAACCATAATTTGCTTATTCAGAACTTCTCATTCAACAAGTCCCTTCTATCTGTGTGTGTGTGTGTGTGTGTTCTTAGCATCCCTTGTCATGACAGTTTCAGTAAGAATTGAACACTGAGATACGATATATTGATACAATACTCTATGGTCAAATAGCGAGTTGTTTCACCAACGAAAATTAAAATAAATACTCTATATTTTTTTAGAAATAGATTTTCTGTACTGTTTAACATGCACATTACTTATTTTTTACATTTTCAGTCTGATAAATAAATCGTAAAAATCCCATCCTCAAATTCCTGTATCTTTAACTCAACGCGAAACACCTTTTTCAGACCTTTTTACGTATTTCCATAGGGCTTTCCTACACCCCTACAAGAACAACAACAGCAACAACAACGTCAACAAGAATAGCAACAACTAAAAACAGCTAAGTATTTTGTAGTCTTACTCCCCGAGTAAGCGAAAACTACGACCAAAATAATTTCCCAGACCGAAGTCATCAAACTTTTAAACGGCAATTTCACCATTAGCTGCCTGGAAATCGCTATCGACGCAGTAGTACAGTATGCGTGCATAATGGAGCCCTAAGTAGACCATAGAATCAATTGGTATAGACTTTTAATGATGGCCCTATTACCTGCCTCTATTGTTTCTTCCCATTATATTCCTCTGTCGTAACATCCAATTCTCTGCCTCTATTGTAACTCGCTGTTATCTGCCTCCGTTGTAAGTTCTGGGTGAGTAATCTATGTAGTAATCGGTTCTTGTTTCGACAAATAGATAAGTATATAGTCATACAGATGATAGACAGAAAAAGAGACATAGATAGGTATATAGACATATAGATGATAGACAGAAAAAGAGACAGATAGATAGGTCCATAGTCAGATAGACAGAAAAACAGACTGATAGATAAGTATATAGAGAGATAGATAGATAGAGAGAAAACAGACTGATAGATAAATATAGACAGATAGATAGATAGACAGAAAACAGACTGAAAGATAAGTATATAGACAGATAGAGAGATAGACAGAAAAATAAACAGATAGATGGGTATATAGACAGATAAATAGATAGACAAAAAACAGACAGATAGATAGGCATATAGACAGATAGATAGATAGACAAGAACAACAGACAGATAGATTGGTATATAGACAGGATATACGGAGAGAAAGAAAAGATATAGAGCAACATAGCCTTGTACTACGCATAATTACCAACCGTATATGGCCCATATGAAAACACAACTCAATAACCCACTCCTTAAAAAAAATAATGATTATAAAAAAATAAAACCGGAGGCGATCTCCGGACATAATCCCTTCCGGGTTGTGGAAAGAGTTGCCATTACGCGCAATAAAAGTGGGGTTAAACGAGGTTATCGGTCTTTAAAAACCTCTTAAAAAGGGTTATAATCACTTCCAATCACTTCGGAGGAAGGAAGACGTCATTGGTGGTATTTCCGGTAGATTTTTCTTCGATTTTTTTACTTTTTTTTAATTTATGTAGTTAGTTTTGGCTTCCTCTGAAAGATATATATATATATATATATATATATATATATATATATATATATATATATATATATATATACATATATATATATATATATGTGTAATATATCTCTATATGGGGTGTGTGTGTGTGTGTGTGTGTGTGCGTGTGTGTAAATCTACCTATGTATATGATATGTATATATATATATATATATATAGATATATATATATATATATATATATATATATATATATATATATAGATATATATATATATATATATATATCAGATGTTAGACGTTAATAATTTATCAGTTTTTAGTCAAGCCTTGTGATTTTCGTTAACATTTAATATTAAGGCATTTAGTATTTTAAGTATTTATTTTTAAGGAAATTTTGTATTGTATATATTACGAAAGTTAAGTTGTAGTGTGGTGATTTTGCGCCTCCTCCCGCTCGTTAAAGTTTTTGAATTACCCTTTTAACACTCATATCTTTTTTGTTTACGTTTGGGTACGTGACTGGAGTCTTCGGTGAGGGAGGTGAGAAGAGACAGAGCGAGTGTTTGGGCAGACAGTTCGGGCCACCTGCGGTGTTGTGTACGCTGTACTCGACGTATTTTGAGTGCTGTCCTTCACAGGTACGCTTCTGGCCACCTGCGGTGTTGCGTCCTGCTTATATTGCAGGTGATTTGTGCCACCTGTGGCCTTATCTTGCTGCCACCTCAGTGGAAGATTTTTCCTGAGGTGTTAGGAGCATTTGCTTTTCCAGGACACCTTGGAACTTATTGCAGCTGTGGGGGCCTTGATGCCCGTCAGAAGTCAAGTAGGGAGACAGATCCCAGGTAAGCGTTCCTTTTTGTATGGCCGTAAAAGGGTCGTGCAGGACCTCTCGACTCCTCCTTCCTGGTGCTTCTGTGCTCCCCTGTTAGCAGAGTTCTGGAATTATTGGGATCAAGGCCTACTGTAAGGCAAGACATTTATTATTAGTCTGGGATCACGGACTCCCCTTCTGAGTGTGAGGAGATATTTTTTTTTTTTTATTATTATTTATATATAGTTATATCTTATAATGAACTGTTAAGACATTTGGAAATTGTTGCTCCTTTTGTTTGTTTTGTTATAATTATGAATTCTGAGGATGTTAACAGCCTCGTGGCTTTTATATTATTGTTTATATAATAAGTTTAGATTATAAACATAGGTAGGAGATTAAGTGTTTTCTCCCTGTTACTCTTCGGCTTCCTTCCCAACCTATATAGTTATAGGTATTGGTTATTTTATTCATTTTGATATGGCCAGTTATATTGTATATTTTGATGTTTCTCTCTATAATCTCTGTTTAGGGCTTAGTTTTTAGTAGTTAGGAATCCCAAGGGATTATTTAAGGACTAGAGTTTGTCCTTGGCAGTCACAAGGTTGACTTTGATTATTTTTGTTTGTTAATAAATATTGTTGAGTTTTCCTGAGTTTTCGTCTCTATTGACCATCTTTGGCTGGATACTCTGTAACAACACTGAGTGTACATCCTTTAGTGACAAACCTGCACCACGGCCCAACAAGGGTCGTAACATATATAATAATATATATATATATATATATATATATATATATATATATATATATATATATATATATATATATATATATATATATATATATATATATATATATATATATATATATATATATATATAATATATATATATATATATATATATATATATGTACATGCATACATACATACATGTATGAATACAATGAGATATTTCTAGTTTACGCTATAAACTAAAATGTTTTACATTTCTGTAAAAATAAATAATTATCGAACTGCCATATATGATAACATATTTCCAAACTGTGTAAATTCATGCAGCATCCAATATTAAAATTTTTCTCACTACAGAGAGCATTAGTAGAAG
>NC_061103.1:6429081-6431581 GCF_015104395.2 Macrobrachium nipponense | reverse complement strand
ATCTCATGCACAGAAAAAAGAGAGAGAGAGAGAGAGAGAGAGAGAGAGAGATTTAAAAATTTTTCTTTCACTTCTCATTACGGTCGTCTTAACATACAAATCCCAATTACGTAACGTTCCCCGCCCACTCTCTCTCTCTCTCTCTCTCTCTCTCTCTCTCTCTCTCTCTCCCCGAAGACTAGAGATTTTCTCATTCTCTCTCCTTCCTGACTTCGTTTACCGGATTTATGTCTATCGACTTTCCCGAGAGGAATCCAATTTGGCGAGACAGTAAATTTAAACATATCTTTTTTTTTTTTTTTTTTTTTTTTTTTTTTTTTTTTTTTTTTGCATCTGTTTTTGGGTATGTTGGATGCTATATGGAGTATACTGAAACATGCTGTCGGTAAAGATGGCTGTTGTTTAGGTTATAATTGATAGTATATTTAAGAAAAAATATTTGTAGGTCATTATTGACAATGCATTAAGGAAATAAAATCTCTTTGTTATGTAAGAAAAAAATATCATTTTACAACACCTTTAAGTCAACCCAGTGTGCTTAATGCATATCATCATAGCAATGTTTTTATAACCAAGAAGGTTATAAACAATGTGTTTCCTGATTATCACATCACAGATACATAAAACATTTTAACATGAAATCCACAATGGCAGGTAATGTACGCCACTTGTTTACATAACGGACACAAATGTAATTGCATTACTTGCATTACAATACCTGGACTTTTTTTATTTATTTGTTGTCCAGTAAGATGGAGAACTAAGAGGCTGGGTTTACAATTTATTTTTATTTGCTCTTATTATATATGTTTCTTTTCCAACGTCTATACTTTGACCGTAAAGAAATTCTACCTTTATACAGTACAATTTGTTTATATGCATTTTCTTGTAATTGAAAAAAAAATCATTGTGCCTTCTATAAAGTATGTTTGATATCTCTGTTAAGAGAATCATCTCTTCTCTCTCTCTCTCTCTCTCTCTCTCTCTCTCTCTCTCTCTCTCTCCTCTCTCTCATGGCACCAGACTTTCCAAAGTGTCACAGCGCATCATCAGCGAAATTGCGAAGCCTTCATTCTTCACACACTATACGAGACCTGTTCTCCAGTGCATCTTTCTTAATGTATATGTTACGTGTCTTAACATAGATCCAGGAAGTAACAGTCTTCCTCCGAGACTGAAGGAAACACTCATGTTGATAACATCCTTTGTTTTTAACATTAACAATGATTGTTTGTCTTGAAATGGGAGCATTTTCATCAGGTGACTAAGATATTATGTTTAGGATGAGGTTTGCAAGGTATGTGCCACTGCCCCTAAGATTATTCCTGAGGCGTATGACCGTCTGACTTTCATAAACTATTTATGTATGGAAAATATAAAAAAAACTTAATCTACGTATTTCAGACATGTATCTTAGATTTAAGATTGCTGCACAAGACTGAAAGGTAGAAGGTTCAAGTTCTTAGCATAAATAACTTGGAATATATTTTTTACATAAGAAATGAACAGGTAAGGCATACGGATCTATATCAAAATATTTGCAAATCAGTGAATTTCTTTTCAATATCTTCTTCTTAATTAAGTCATACTTTTGTGCAACTGGTATGACAGGACTGTAGAGAGAGAGAGGAGAGAGAGAGAGAGAGAGAGAGAGAGAGAGAGAGAGAATTCATTCTCCACGGAGAATGGCATAAAAATCAACAGTCATTACTATAACACCACCCAAACTCCTAATTATGACAAATGCTATCTAATCAAGAACAGATAACTTTAGCAAATAAATAAATACCATTCTCAAGTACAAGATAAAAAAAACGTAATTCCTATTTGATGAATTGTTTCAATATATAACCAACAGTATTTATTAAACAGACAGGTGTACAAACTGGAAACGTTATATACATAAGGCAAAAAAAAATTTATTTATTTTATTTGCCAATCAATGGCTGACCATTGACATTTACAAATGTTTGAAGATGGAATAACAATCATATTTTCTACTCGGCGTTTATTCAATAATACATGTTTACGCATTATCGACCTACATGGGTGTAATTCATTACTAAGGCAATGAGCTCCATAGCTATTATTATTATTATTATTGTTATTATTATTATTATTATTATTATTATTATTATTATTATTATTATTATTATTATTTTATTTTATTATTATTATTTTTTTTTTTTTTTTTTTTTGCTCTATCACAATCCTCCTCCAATTCGACTGGGTGGTATTTATAGTGTGGGCTTCCGTTTGCATCCTGCCTCCTTAGGAGTCCATCACTTTTCTTACTATGTGAGCCGTTTTTAGGATCACACTCTTCTGCATGAGTCCTGGAGTTACTTCAGCCTCTAGTTTTTCTAGATTCCTTTTTCAGGGATCTTGGGATCGTGCCTAGTGCTCCTATGTTATGGGTACGATTTCCACTGGCCATATCCCATATCTTTTATTACTATTTTCAGATCTTGATACTTATCCATTTTTTCCCTCTTTCTCC
>NC_061103.1:6416581-6424081 GCF_015104395.2 Macrobrachium nipponense | reverse complement strand
AGAGAGAGAGAGAGAGAGAGAGTTAATATGCGATTTCCCAGTTAATTAAGATGCAAACGAACCTGCCCTTTAGGTTCCAGAGGCTCAAAGCTGCCTGTACTTCATGACTGATCGCTCGCTAGGCTTCGTCGTACGCGTTTGCTGGTCAATTAATTCCCAGGTCTGGCCCTTAGGCTCTTTGGAGTATACGTAAGGCTTCTGAAAGATTGTTTTTTTTATTCAAGAATGAATTGTAATTATTCATTTTGAGTATTTAGCTTTGGAAGTGGTAGCTACAAAGGCCTCACCCATATTGATTTTCTCTTTGAGAGGCTAAACTCTACGGACTTTGCAAACGATATGTCACTTACCATTATGTGTAACTGATACATTGCCTTCTTCTTATATTAAACTATTCCAGTTTACAGCTACTTACCTCTTCAAAATAATGACTAATATCATCGAGGTACTGGAAACTGAGTAGACCTGAGGGAGCATTTATTAGAAAGATAAGAAAACTATATACTCGTAAATTGAATGCAGCTGATGCAGTCGTCAGCTTCAACACTACGTGCTTAAAGAAAGGTGGTGTTTTACGAATATATAAACTGGATATTCTAACATATTTTAGGTAATGTTTGTTAATTTTATTGAGGTATCATTCACTTCACCATGGTGCAAACTGATATAATTCTAACGAGGAAAAGTCAATTATATAAAAATGATAAATGGTTTTGTAATGATTACGTATCTACCATCATTGCACCTATCTAAAGTTCGGTTGCCCCACCCAAAAAGTATGGGGGAACATCTTGACTTCCTACTGACCCCTTTAAATTCACCACTTAAGGAGTAATCCCTCGTATTCCTTTGATCCTTCGTAGGACTTCCCTAGGGATTCGGGAGCAATTTCGGTTGGAATATCCTTAAAGGGATTTGCATAATGGATGTCGATTGAGGGAAGTAATTCATTCTTTGTTGTATATTTATTCCCATATAATAATAATAATAATAATAATAATAATAATAATAATAATAATAATAATAATAATAATATAAATCTTGCCCTCAAGTTCACAGCCGAACACGAAACAGATGATAAGTTGCCGTTTTTAGACATACTGATCTGCCATGACCCAGTAACTTTCACTTTTAAATTTACAGTATATCGTAAAGAAACCAATGCAGAAACATACATTCATTTTTTCTCCTGGCACCATAATGAAGTCAAAACTAACATCTTAGTCAATTTTGTTTTGAGAGCCCTGAAAATTTGTGACCCTGACTTCATTGACAGAGAACTTAAACCCATTGAAGATGTTTTCAGAAAACTTTGTTAACCTTCATATCTTATTAAAAACGCCTTTAAAAAAAGCCAGAAGATTATTTAACATAGATTCCTCTAAAGTAAATGACAAAAAGAAGTTTACGAATTGTCTTGAACTCCCTTGTAATCCTCATTTAAACAGAATACGGAAAACTGTTAACAAAAATCACAATGACAAAATAAATATAGTCTTTATTTATAACAGCACTATTAAAAGACTTCTTATTCACACAACAGCACAACGAATAACAAACATGTTGGTGTTTACGAAATTTGCTGTTTAGAATGTGACTAAATATTTCGGGGAAAGTGGTAGAGGGCTGCCCACTAGAATCGGGGTACACAAAAGAGCATATCAGTTGCATGCGGATAACGATGTGTTAGTTAGTCACAGCCTTAAGCTCGATCACCGCATAAATTGGGAAGAATCTAAAGTAATTTTTAGAAGTAAAGATGTTGGTATAAGAAGGCTAGTGGAAGGTGCGGCGATAGACAGTTGTTTTTCTATGGAAGGCAATAAATCCTTCACACAGGAAAATAAATTCACCAATAACCTTATTTCCAAGAAATATATTAAAGACTTTAAGAATAAAGAACATTATGTTAGTGTTGTCTCTTTAGCAACATATGATGCTGCGGTTGCCTCTCTTTCTCCTGTTCAGGTAACTTGGCTACTTCCAGTAACCGATGCTGCCGGCGCCTATGCTGTTGAAGAGGACCATCAGAACGACCGCATTGGGCAAGGACCAATTAGACGTTCCAGACGACTGGCGGGACTTTCATCAGAAAACGACAGCATTGCCTGATTTATACTTGACGACCGGTTCCATTCTTTATAAGCAAGTCACTTAATATTTGACTCCTGTCTTGTTTACTTCGCTGTAAAATTATATCAACGTGCCAGATTGATAAGGGGAACCGTACAGATTCCCGAAAGCTATCCTTGCTGTTTTTAAATTTAAATGTATGTACCTTGTGGATTTACCTCTCCAATAATAATAATAATAATAATAATAATAATAATAATAGCCAGGTTATTAGATTTATAGCTAAATCGCCAGCGTTACTTTTACACAGGATTACTTTTAGATTGACTTATTATGGTTGATAAATTATGTTCATTTATGGTTCATAAATAAAACCAATTTTTCCTCATATTAATTGTTGAATAGATACCAAGTTAATTTTTCTTTTTTTTTATGCATTTCTACATAACAGTAGTAAGACAGGGCCGTAGGAATACTACTGACAGGCAAGCATTAGTCATTGCTTTGTGCTAATTTCCTGAAAGATCATCATACTGTCTATCTGACTGGGCAATAGTTTTGTCAGAAAACAATAATATTTTGAGATTGGAGAAACAATCGCACAAATAAATAAACAAATAAAGTTTAATATAAATATAAATAGTTAATTATTTAAATAATTAATGAAAATTTTTAAAATCTTATCTCCCACCTGGAATTCAATACTATACATCAGCCTTCTAGTTATCAGTATCAAGTATACTTTCTCTTTAAGAAAGCTCTTACGCACTGCAATAAAACCAACGTAAATTTGTATAATTACCTATTTCTTCTCGGGCTCAGCAACGTTCAGTCATTACAAAAAATGAAACTCACGAATTCTCAAAAGTAGTAAAAATGGACGAAGGCCCTATAGCTGAGATAATAGCTATGTGAGAAAAAGCAAATCTAACGCCCACTCATTATTTCTATACTGATGATAACCCGGTCAAAAAATAGACGTACATTGTCATCAAAGCCACAATAATGATGCTGAGGCTCACTGGTTGATAAACAACGAAATCCTGGCTGCCCATTTGAAATGCACGAGAGCTAAATGCGCGGTCCTTTCTTAATGAGAATTTGATATTGAACGAATGAGCTCCATTATTCATTTTTAGGACCCACGAATTTTCGAGTCATTTTTATGATGCGTTGTGTTCCAGGTGAGGTTTTCATTCCATCGTGTTGTAGAAGCTGCTTTTTTATTATTATTTTCATATGTGGTATCAAGTTTTCTTTTATCTTCATACAAACCTCGGCAATGTTATTACCATTATTTTCTAGACTCGGTATGTTTTATGAATAAAGCAGATTCGTGGGGATGTTCATTAAAATCATTCGAATCGTATAGCTGCCTTTTGGACGGCATTGAAAATAAAACACAAAACACATTTTGGCTTCAGATACAGAGTTTTCGAGCACCAAAATGTTTGGAGATTGAATCTTTTGTGCGGGAAAGATTGACGTCAAAAACAAGGTATCATAATCCTTTTCTTTTTATTCATGTTTCGTAGATCAGGTTTTGTGCATGATTCTTTTTTACAGTTGCGCAGTCATGTAATAATTTCTGAATAATATTTAACATTATATAGTATATATTGTGACCTCTAAAAGAGATTAATTTCTCTTAATTTCCTGATGAATCTTCCATCTGTATCGTTCATGATGGTCGATTTAACACGTATAATCTACATATTATAACAAATAATGAGGATTATTCTCTAAAAGTAATTCATAGCCAATTGAAAATAGTTAAAAGATAGGAGTAGCACAGACTTTTGCTTGCTTGCTTTCTCTCTCTCTCTCTCTCTCTCTCTCTCTCTCTCTCTCTCTCTCTCTCTCTCTCTCTCTCTCTCTCTCTCTCTTGTTCTGTACTGATTGACATGTACATTATTTTTTTTTTTTTACATTTTCATTCTGATAAACAAATCATAAATGTCCTATCCTAAAATTCCTGCATCGTTAACTCAACAAGAAACACCTTTTACAGACCTTTTTAGGCTTTCCTATCCCGCCCTCTACCTCAAAAGCAACAACAACAACAACAACAACAAAACAGTCTGTAGGCTTACTCCCAGAGTAAGCGAAAAACAGCTGGGACACTCTGAATGTATTACAGCGCATTCAGTCTTGCATGAAGAAAGGGTCTCTCCCCAGCGACCGCTCAACGTCACGGTACTAAACCACAAATTCTTTTAAAATGGTCTTTGCATTCCAATGCTGAATTCGTATATTTTTTTTTATTTCTGCCACCACGGAGTATTTATAGGATGATGTGACCCCATTCCGCTATTATACACCCACACACACACACACAAACACATACACATACACACACATATACGTACAAACACTCAGCTCAGAGTTATAAACCTCTCGTACGTTTTCATAATATAGAAATAGTCCTTTTTTAATGTTTTAAAGGTGCGTTGCGCAAACCTGGTTATCAGTATTGGTTTTATCTGAAAGATTTAAGAGTCTATCCGTGTATTTCACCGTTATCGATTTCCCCGGATCTTTTAAAAGAGTGGGGTGGGTTAATTTAATTTTTTTTTTCTTTGGACTCTCCTGGTGTTTATGTATCAGAGGGCTGATCTGCCTCTATGTAACGTAATCATTTGGTACAGATTATACGAGTCAATATTTTGTGATGAAACAGATGATTAAGCTCATTTAACTGCTAGCCTCTACGGCGTAATGGTGTTAATTACAGTGTAATATGTTTTATAAATGAAACAGGTAACACTATTGACTCTAATTACTCGTCTCTACGGCATAATCTTCGGTGTTAACTATATGTTAATTTTTTTTAATAAAACAGTTGTTGCGGTTAACTTTAAACGCTCGTCTCTACGGGGTAATTATTGGTGTTAATTATGTTAACATATTTTGTGAATAAAAAAGATTTTGCTGTTGACTTTTAATTGCTCGCCTCTGTGCTGTAATCATTTGGTGTTAATTATATGTTAATATATTTTGTGAATAAAACAGGTGCCCCTGTTAAATTTAAATGCTCGCCTCTACTGCTTATCTGTGGTGTAATCATTTGGTGTTAATGACATGAGATTACGTTTTTGTGAATAAAACAGATGTTGCTTTTTACTTGATCACTATAAGTTGATTACATGAAGTAATATTTTTTCTAAAGAAACAGTTTTTTTATCTTTTAACATAGCTCTTCTTCTGAGTGTCAATATTATTCTGAGTAATTATTTAGTTTCTATCAATTAAACTATTTTGTCATTATCATCTCCAACTGCTGAATCTAATAATTGATGTTCAATTTTTTTCCTTTATGTATATATGCATTAATATTCGAATAACGCATCTATTTAGTTCCTAAATCATATCGACTATGAAACTCTAATATTCCACGATGTCTATTTTTCCAATACCTCTCACATCGGTAATATTTTGAATGTAAATATCCCGTTTTAGATGCTATTAACTTTACTCCTTTGATGTCAACCTTTTTTTATGAATGGTTATTGATTCTACGATTAGCTGGCTGGACTTACGTCATAAAGCGAAACTTGTTTATGAACTAATGCATATTTTATTATTATTATTATTATTATTATTATTATTATTATTATTATTATTATTATTATTATTATTATTATCATTGCATCCTACGAAATTTCTGGAAATATTTGGTTAAGTAATATTCATTGTAATGAATATTGTCATGGCCAGTTGAGTATGGAGGTTCGTGACCACCTGTTGTTTTAAATCTAATTAGATAATGTTAGATCTCAGATGAGTGAGGAGTTGGTTGAAAAAAATCATCATTATTATTAATATTATTTTTTTTATTGCTCTATCACAGTCCTCTAATTCGACTAGGTGGTATTTATAGTGCGGGGTTCGGGGTTGCATCCTGCCTCCTTAGGAGTCCATCACTTTTCTTACTATGTGCGCCGTTTCTAGGATCACACTCTTCTGCATGAGTCCTGGAGCTACTTCAGCCTCTAGTTTTTTCTAGATTCCCATTTCAGGGATCTTGGATCGTGCCTAGTGTTCATATGATTATGGGTACAATTTCCACTGGCATATCCCATATCCTTCTGATTTCTATTTTCAGGTCTTGATACTTATCCATTTTTTCCCTTTCTTTCTCTTCAACTATGGTGTCCCATGGTTTTGAGACATCAATAAGTGATACTTTCTTCTTGATTTTGTCAATCAACGTCACGTCTGGTCTATTTGCACGTATCAACCTATCTGTTCTGACACCATAGTCCCAGAGGATCTTTGCCTGATCGTTTTCTATCACTCCTTCAGGTTGGTGTTCGTACCACTTATTACTGCAAGGTAGCTGGTGTTTCTTGCACAGGCTCCAGTGGAGGGCTTTTGCCGTTGAATCATGCCTCTTTTTGTACTGGTTCTGTGCAACTGATGGACATTCGCTTGCTATGTGGTTTATGGTTTCATTTTTCGTATTGCACTTCCTACATATGGGAGAGATGTTATTTCCATCTATCGTTCTTTGGACATATCGGGTTATTAGGGCCTGATATTGTGCCGCTGTTATCATTCCTTCAGT
This sequence comes from Macrobrachium nipponense, assembly GCF_015104395.2. Lineage (NCBI taxonomy): Eukaryota > Metazoa > Arthropoda > Malacostraca > Decapoda > Palaemonidae > Macrobrachium > Macrobrachium nipponense. Next base: position 6,417,441 of record NC_061103.1, on the reverse strand, counting down.
TTCCTTCTTGAGTTCTCCCCTCAGTAGCCATTGCCACGTGTCATCGCTGGCTAGTTCTTTAGTCTGTCTCATGTATTGTCCGTGCATTGGTTTGTTGTGCCAGTCCTCTGTTCTGTCTGTCATTTTCCTGTCTCTGTATATTTCTGGGTCTTCGTCCACTTTTATCAGTCCTTCTTCCCATGCACTCTTCAGCCACTCGTCTTCACTGGTCTTCATATACTGCCCCAGTGCTCTGTTCTCGATGTTGACACAGTCCTCTATCCTTAGTAGTCCCCTCCCTCCCTTTCGTGTTATGTATAGTCTGTCCGTATTTGCTCTTGGGTGTAGTGCTTTGTGTATTGTCTTATGTTTCCTCGTTTTTTGGTCTATGGTGCGAAGTTCTGCCTTCGTCCATTCCACTATTCCTGCACTGTATCTGATTACTGGCACTTCCCATGTGTTTATGGCTTTTATCATATTTCCGGCGTTGAGTTTTGACTTGAGTATCGCCTTTAGTCTCTGCATATATTCTTTCCTGATCGTGTCCTTCATCTCTTGATGGTTTATATCCCCTCCTTCCATTATTCCCAGGTATTTGTATCCCGTCTCATCTATGTGTTTGATGTTGTTCCCATCTGGTAGCTTTATCCCTTCAGTCCTTGTTACTTTGCCCTTTTGTATGTTGACTAAGGCACATTTTTCCATTCCAAACTCCATCCTGATGTCCCCAGATATAATCGTTACAGTCTGGATTAGGGTATCTATTTCCTTGATACTCTTACTATACAGCTTGATGTCGTCCATGAACATCAGAATGGTTTTAATTCTTTTGGCCATCTTTTTCTTGAGTTGGTACCCCCAGTCAGCTCTTCTGCAGTGCT
>NC_061103.1:6396581-6411581 GCF_015104395.2 Macrobrachium nipponense | reverse complement strand
CTTTACATTCAAGAATTAAATTTAATCTCCGGAACTTTTCAAAATCATAACATCTCTTATTCAATGGAATATAGAAATTCTTCCAGCAAGGCGTGTCATTTCAAAGGCACGCAACCACAGCAGCAGTCAGAGAAATCCACAATGCGAGTAGAGGGTCAACATTAAACTGAAATATAAGTGTACACAGACTTTCATCTGGAATATGTAAATTACGTACGTTTTTTTTTAACCCCATGCGTACCAAAATTAACAGCACGAAGCTCAGCATTACATAACATGATGCATTTTATAACTATTCAAAGGCTTTGGTACATTACGCAGTGCCCGGTTATATTTTTAGTTCGTTTTCCAAATACCTAAAAATCAGGGGAAGTATATTACAAGATCTAGTGGCACTAGTATTAGATTTAGAAAGGGGGTAATAGGTAAAAATGACTTGAATTCTTTGTTCATCCAAAGTACAGTAAATAAAGCAAAATATTTCAATTTATAATAGTAAGGAATTTAATACCTGACGAGTCTGACTCGATTAACGAGCAGTTATTTAACGAAAGAGAGAGAGAGAGAGAGAGAGAGAGAGAGAGATGGTCAAGACGAACAGCATGGACAAAATCAACAGTCAATGCTCAATTTTACGAATTATTTATCTTTCCCACTTCACACAATTCTGTCTCAACTTATTCTTTAGACACACCTTCCCAGCTGGACGTCCAGATAAAGAGAGAGAGAGAGAGAGAGAGAGAGAGAGAGAGAGAGAGAGAAATAAAAAAAAAACGCAAAAGTGTCAAGAAAAATGTCAAGCATTCTCACTCCGGGCTCTAGAATGACACCTCTTTCTCCCTGAGAGCGAAGTTGTCATACAACTTGTCAAAGCCTTGACAGGGGCGTCACGTTGCCCCCCTCCCCCCTCTAACTCCCGAACCCCCCCCCCCCCCCCCCCCCCCCCCCCCATCCCCAGTGTGGAAACGAAGAAGCACTTAGCTTGATCACAGTTCAGCTCTGCTTTTCGAGACGGCGTTGGGGGGCGGGCAGTTGGGGGGCTAAGTCTCATTTTTGTAGAAGGGTCTGGGGTTTGTGATAATGGACATGATCATAGATAAGCTTTCTATAAACTATTGGAGCTATAAGGAAGGGTTTTCATTCTGCTAGTATCTAAAAAGATGCCAAATATTCAGTTTTTTTAGATCAATGACATTTCAGTACTAAACTGGAACTATGGAGAAGAATAAACATTACCGCTGTTATTAAAAAATTCAAGCGAAGAGAGAGAGAGAGAGAGAGAGAGAGAGAGAGAGAGAGAGAGAGGAAGGGTACTGGAAATTAACATTATTGTTGTTATTGAGACATTCAAGTGAAGAGAGAGAGAGAGATGCTGGAAAGAAACGATACTGCTGTTATTAAAAAATTCAAGCGAAGAGAGAGAGAGAGAGAGAGAGAGAGAGAGAGAGAGAGAGAGAGAGGAAGGGTACTGGAAAATAAAACATTATGGTTGTTATTGAGAAATTCAAGTGAACAAAGAGAGAGAGAGAGAGAGAGAGAGAGAGAGAGAGAGAGAGAATCATTATTTCACCCGTAAACAAGACTCACAATAGATGACAAGCATTTAACCTTGGGGCATAAAAGAACATTCACATTGAACTACAGGTATCCTGCAGTGTTGTATAACAGCTCCTCAGAGAAACAAAATTCCTCTGCATTGTTTAATACGCCTTTCGACTCGTGAGAACCAGACAGCTTGCAATAAGTGGTTCTTTTGTTCTGTCTAATGCAAATTATTGTCAGCGATGCTTTGGTAAACATCTGAACCACATTGATTTCCGTGTACGTAATTCTCTCTTTGATAAGGAGAGCTTTAAAGCACTTTTCTGAGTGGCTTGTATTCAAGGCCATTTCGATATGCCAGGTAAGACGATTTTTTTTTTTTTCTTTTTTTTTGCAAAAGTTATTTTTGTATATTCAAAAATAAGAATTTTTATTTACAAAAAAATTCATTGTCTTTCAGAGTATACGTCTGTAGTTTGCTTTAGTTGACTCAACGAGATGACAAATGACTAATTAGTTAAAATAGTTAAATTAATCTAATAGATTTATTGTAAGATTATCTATTGTTAATTAAGCGGAAAAATAAACCTGAGTGAGTCTTGAAATAAATATTCCAAATCATATTCCGATATATTTCCATTTTTGTGTGTGTGTGTGTGTATTCCTTCTGCGCTGTCGAGTAGAAATATTAAATGGCTTGGAACGGGCAATTTATTTAATAAAAAAAGACAATTTTTATGTCTTATGTACGTAGGTGTGTGTTTTTTGCGTGTGCACGCGTTCGTGAGAGAGAGAGAGAGAGAGAGAGAGAGAGAGAGAGAGAGAAACACGAGTCTTCTGACTACATCAACGAAGAAATGATTTCATACATAGACGATCATACTCGATCGCAGTTCAATTCAATAAATAAATAAATAAATGAATGAATAAGTAAAAAAGTAAAGAAATAAATAATTCATTAAACTGATATATGAAAATTAAACAAACTGTTACGGTATGCCTGTAAAACACCTTAAAAACCACTTGATGATAATAGCATTACTATCATCACAAATAAAAATAAAATTCAATCGGAACCCAGGTCATGTAAGATTAACGCTGACACATCGGTTTTAAAAGTTAACGAAGCCGATTCATCCATTATTAACAGAGTGGAATGCGTGTTGCTCACTGCAATGCTGTAAAAAGAAAAAAAAAACTTACTGCAGAACATTACGCTGTATCGCTTGGTGGGAACTGTTATTTCTTTGCGTCGATGAATGATTGTCTATCGTGGTGGGCGCTCTCCATATTAATTTCTTTTGCCTCCTAGAGAGAGAGAGAGAGAGAGAGAGAGAGAGAGAGAGAGACAACATTCAATCATACAGACATAGGGAATGTTCTTTGTATATTACACAGACATGGAGAATGTTCTTTGTATTACTTTCTTTTTCGTCCCGGGAGAGAGAGAGAGAGAGAGAGAGAGAGAGAGAGAGAGAGAGAATATTCGTTTTTTTAATTTCTTTTGCGTATCTAAAAGTGAGAGAGAGAGAAAGAAAGAGAGAGAGAGAGAGAGAGGAAGGGGAGGGAGAGAGAGAATATTCATCTTTTAATTTCTTTTGCGTCTTGGAGAGAGAGAGAGAGAGAGAGAGAGAGAGAGAGAGAGTATTCATGGTTTTAATTTCTTTTGCGTCTTGGAGAGAGAGAGAGAGAGAGAGAGACCTTTGATGTTACAACCACAAGGGTTGATGATGCTCGTTGTGTGCAACCATTTGCCCAATGAATTCAATCGAGTACTGAGTGTCAGAGCAGTTAACAATCCCATCATCCAGAGTTGCTACTGACATAGAAACCTATTGAACTGCAATCCTTATTTGCACGATACCCGCTCTATTGTATAATCAGCGATAACGATGCCGATTTGAAGTTACTAAAGGTTAATTCGACGTTAGAGCCAACACACGGTTTAGCTGACGGTAACATGGGAAGCATTGTTCATAATATAACCTCGTTTGGAACTTCGGAATGTGACGAGCGGAAACGAGTTGAATTGCTCTACTCGAGTCCTCACACACAAACACACACCCACACATACACACACATACACACAGATCTGGTGAAGTGTGTTATCACGCGCACACACAGATCTGGTGAATAGTTAGGACCATACACGCGAGTGGAGTTCAACTTTAGCCTACAGTGAGACAGCGGACGCCAATGGTGGATACGAACAGCTACTTTCTATTTGTCAGCGTTGCTGTTTGTGATTCTAGATATAATCGAAGGAACTGAATCAACAAAGAAGCGCTTCAATAGCCAAAAAAAATTTTTCACCTTTTTTTTTCAAAGAGAGAATTGCAGAGTCTTCGTCGCCTGTATAGAATTTCATTGCCTCCAGAAAGGGATGCAGGTGCGTCTTGTAAAATGTCTAGTATCCCATCAGCGTAATGCAATTGCAAATTCCTTTTACTTTATCCGGTTTATTGCAGTGCAATAATAGTTTATAGAATGTTCTTTTGTTTCCAAAGACGAGGCAAAGGTGTCTGAAGCCCTGAGGATGAAGAAGAAATGAAAGGTAAAGATTTTAATAAATATGGGTATGATTGGGTAGTTATAAACATGATGATAAAAATACATAAGATAACCCTTTTTCTCTCTCATCTCTCTTTCTCGGGCATATGATTCTATAATAAACATGATGATAAAACAATAATAACCTCTCTCTCTCTCTCTCGTCGGCATATCTTTAGTTATTTGTCGCAGATTTATTATTATATAACGTTACAATTCAGTTACCTGTCTGTTTTGGAAAAATAGAGAAATATATTATGTTGCCTCTCAAAGCAAAAACCGAACTCTCCTTCGCTGTGAATTTCAGGGAACAAATTCCTATGTTTTATTTATTTATTTATTTATTTATTTTTTTATCCAAGTCAGTTGAAGTCAAAATATATCCATAAGAATATCCAGTTCGAAACCAGTTTCTCATTATGATATGCACTAAGATTATGACTCACGCCCTCAGGCTATCCCCCCCCCCCCCCCCACCCCCCCCCCCCCCCCCCCCCCCCCCCCCCCCCCCCCCCCCCCCCCCCCCCCCCCCCCCCCCCCCCCCGCATCATTTGCATATTAACAAATAACAGTTCTTGCTACATTTCACTACGTATCGGAATTCTCTAGTTCATTTCCACTTCATTTCTCCTTCGGTCATGACCTGTTCTGTTTTAATGAAATGCACGTGCTTCACTGTTACTTTTTTCGAGTTTATTTTTTCTTTTCAAGTATTGCATTCCAATATCAATATGCAAGAGGACTGCATTTAGGCTCCGGGAAAAAGCTATAACAGGTGGTTCTTGTATTGAGGAGGTGCTGAGACAGACAGACAGATAGACAGACAGACGGGGTCATTATCATCATGTAACCAGATATTATGCTGATGAAGAGTATGATAACGCCATCGGCTATTGGAAAATAATACGTAATGGAAGTATGATTTTTTTTGTATCTAGCTATTTATTTTGACTACAAATATTATCAGATGTGTTCATATTACATATTATTCTGTTACTTCTGTCTAATGAGTATCATGTTCTTTGGAAGCTTGAATTTCAAGTTAATGGCCCCTTTGGTGGGCTTGTTCAATAATAATAATAATAATAATAATAATATAATAATAATAATAATAATAATAATAATAATAATAGCATAGAAGCTTCAGGTATTTCCCGTCATATTCGTTACCTTTTCGTGTCTTCCATTGAAATTAGCCAGAATGGAAAATGGGTTTGGAATGCCAAAAAAAAAAAGAAATAAATAAATAAATAAATAAATAAATAAAAACGCGTAAAACTAGAAACGGAAGTACCTTCATGAGGTAATTCTCGCGCTAAAGAGGTTTCACAATTTGTATTAAAGATAACGATAAGTTAGTAATCAGGATTTGCGCGCTTATGATCATAAACTTGTAGCTTGTATTTACCTTAATGCAAACGCCATTCCCCCCCCCCCCCTCTCTCTCTCTCTCTCTCTCTCTCTCTCTCTCTCTCTCTCTCTCTCTCTCTCTCTCTACGATTCTGGTTCTCTAGCTTAAGTGATGATGTCACAACAGCAAACATTGATACTTCACATGATAAATTTCAGCTATAATTCTATATGTTTGCCCACGTTCCATATCGCCAACATTACCTCCCACGATCCTATATTTACCCGCATCACTTCTCCCACACCCACATAGGCAGATAAACACATTCCAACATAGCCGCCAGTAGGCTCCCACATAGCCTTGCCATATCAGAGTTCCGACGCTAATGGTTTATATATCAGAGTAAATAGAGACATATGATTACGAGTGGATGGATGGATCCTGAATTACGTACGAATGAATATTCAATTTTCCCTTTTCTGGTAACTTTGGCAAGAGCTTATTATTATTATTATTATTATTATTATTATTATTATTATTATTATTATTATTATTATTATTATTATTATTAATATTTTAGGGAAAGACCCTCTTTTAAACAAATTCTGTTGAACAAAATGGCAGAAAAGATAATATATAAGATTAATTCGCTGAATTCTACCATTCTATTCAAAAGTATTGTTATTATTATTATTATTTTTCATTTTTTTGCTCCATCACAGTCCTCCAATTCGACTGGGTGGTATTTATAGTGTGGGGTTCCGGGTTCCATCCTGCCTCCTTAGGAGTCCATCACTTTTCTTACTGTGTGCCGTTTCTAGGATCACACTCTCTGCATGAGTCCTCGAGCTACTTCAGCCTCTAGTTTTTCCAGATTCCTTTTCAGGGATCTTGGGATCGTGCCTAGTGTTCGTATGATTATGGGTACAATTTCCACTGGCATTTCCCATATCCTTCTTATTTCTATTTTTAGGTCTTGATACTTATCCATTTTTCCCCTTTCTTTCTCTTCAACTCTGGTGTCCCATGGTATTGCGACATCAATGAGTGATACTTTCTTCTTGATTTTGTCAATCAACGTCACGTCTGGTCTATTTGCACATATCACCCTATCCGTTTTGATACCATAGTCCCAGTGGATCTTTGCCTGTTCGTTTTCTATCACTCCTTCAGGTAGGTGCTCGTACCATTTATTACTGCAAGGTAGGTGAAGTTTCTTGCACAGGCTCCAGTGGAGGGCTTTTGCCACTGAATCACACCTCTTTTTATACTGGTTCTGTGCAAGTGCCGGACATTCGCTTGCTATGTGGTTTATGGTTTCATTTTTCGTATTGTACTTTCTACATATGGGAGAGATGTTATTTCCGTCTATCGTTCTTTGAACATATCTAGTTCTTAAGGCCTGATCTTGTGCCGCTGTTATCATTCCTTCAGTTTCCTTCTTGAGTTCTCCCTATGTAGCCATTGCCATGTGTCATCGCTGGCTAGTTCTTCAGTCTGTCTCATGTATTGTCCGTGCATTGGTTTGTTGTGCCAGTCCTCTGTTCTGTTTGTCATTCTCCTGTCTCTGTATATTTCTGGGCCTTCGTCTACTTTTATCAGTCCTTCTTCCCATACACTCTTGAGCCACTCGTCTTTGCTGGTTTTCAGATATTGCCCCAGTGCTCTATACTTAGTAGTCCTCTCCCTTCTTCCTTTCGTGTTATGTATAGTCTGTCCGTATTTGCTCTTGGGTGTAGTGCTTTGTGTATTGTCATATGCTTCCTGGTTTTCTGGTCTATGCTGCGGAGTTCTGCCTTCATCCATTCCACTATTCCTGAGCTGTATCTGTTTACTGACGCTGCCCATATGTTTATGGCTTTTATCATATTTCCGGCGTTGAGTTTTGACTTGAGTATCGCCCTGAGTCTCTTCATATATTCTTTCCTGATCGTGTCCTTCATCTCTTGGTGTTTTATATCCCCTCCTTCCATTATTCCTAGGTATATGTTTGATGTTGCTCCCATCTGGTAGCTTTATCCTTTCAGTCCTTGTTACTTTGCCCTTTTGTATGTTGACTAAGGCACATTTTTCTATTCCAAACTCCATCCTGATGTCCCCAGATACAATCCTTACAGTCTGGATCAGGGTATCTATTTCCTTGATGTTCTTACCATACAGTTTGATGTCGTCCATGAACATCAGATGGTTAATTCTTTTGCCTCTTTTCTTGAGTTGGTCCCCAGCATCCATCTTCTGCAGTACTTTTGTCATGGGAATCATGGGCTTACTAACGAAGAGTAGTGGGGACAGTGAGTCGCCCTGGAAGATCCCTCTCCTATTTAACCTCTGCTAGTCTTATTCCAGAGCTTGTAAGTATTGTATTCCAGTTGTGCATTGTATTTTTGAGGAAGCTGATGGTGTTTTCCTCTGCCCCATATATTTTCAGGCATTCTATTAGCCATGTGTGTGGTATCATGTCGAAGGCTTTCTTATAGTCTATCCATGCCATTGTTAGGTTCATTTTCCTTCTACTGTTCTTCATTACCATTTTGTCTATCAGGAGCTGGTCTTTTGTGCCCCTACACTTCCTTCTGCAGCCTTTCTGTTGGCGGGGGATGGTGTTTGTCTCCTCTAGGTAGTTGTATAGCCTTTCACTGATGATACCTGTTAGTAACTTCCACATTATTGGTAGGCAGGTGATAGGCCTGTAGTTACTGGCTATATTTCCCTTACTCTTGTCTTTTTGTACTAAGGATGTTCTTCCTGTGGTCATCCATTTGGGTGCATGGTGATTTGAGATACAATGCTGGAGTTGTTCTGCTATTCGTGGGTGTAGTGCCTTGAAGTTTTTGAGCCAGTATCCATGGACTTCATCGGGACCTGGGGCTTTCCAGTTTGGCATTTTCTTTAGTTGGTGTCTGACTGTGTCTGTCGTGATCTCTGTGAATCTTTGTTTTATTCTCCCTGTTTCTTCTTCCTTGACTTCCTGGAGCCATGTTGCATGTTTGTTGTGTGATACGAATTGTTCCATGTTTTCTCAGAGTCTCTTACTTGGTCCGGCTTCAGGAATTTCTTGGTTTATTATTATTATTATTATTATTATTATTATTATTATTATTATTATTATTATTATTATTATTATTATTATTATTATTATTATTATTATTATTATTATTATTCAGAAAATTAACCCTATTTATATAAAACAAACCAACTAAAAGGGGCCACTGACTCTAAATTCAAGCTTCCAAAGAATATTATGGTGTTCATTCGAAAGATATAACAGAAGTTAACTTGAATTGCTGAAAGACGAGATCATTTATTGCCAGAAAAGACAAATAAACAATAAACTATACAATTAATAAGAATGCAAATAATTTATCAAGATATACGGAGAACCGTGAGGTCGTGAATTGAATAGAGAGAGAGAGAGAGAGAGAGAGAGAGAGAGAGAGAGAGAGAGAGAGAGAGAGAGGTTCTATTTCCAGGCACATAAAGAAACGTCATTATTAAGGAGGAGAGCAGAGAAGGTCCTTCATTAAAATGAAAGCGAATTTTAAATTAAAACTCCATTGCCGCCAAAGTAGTCCTCCATTCAGATATCTAATTAATAAGTCACGAAACCTTTTTCAAAGATTTCTGCATATATATATATATATATATATATATATATATATATATATATATATATATATATATATATATATATATATATATATATATATATATATATATATATATATATGTATATATGATGTATGTATATATATGTATATATATATATATATATATCTATATCATATCTATAGCTATATCTATATGCTATATCTATATATATATATATATATATATATATCATATATCTATATATATATATATATATATATATATATATATATATATATATATATATATATATATATATATATATATACATACATATACATATATATACTATATATATATATATATATATATATACATATATATATACATATATATATATATATATATATATATATATATATATATATATATATATATATATAGCAAAGTTAAACACTGTATCCGTGTTCTTATATGTTGTGGGAAGCCCACTAAAATTCGGAAAAAATTGAAGGTTTTTATTTAAGCTTTCGGAGAGTACATTCTCTCCCTCTTTCTGAAAGAGGGAGAGAATGTACTCTCCGAAAGCTTAAATAAAAACCTTCAATTTTTCCGAATTTTAGATGTGCTTCCTACAATATATATATAAAATATATTATATATATATATATATATATATATATATATATATATATATATATCGAGCTACACAAATCCTTTAATATCTAATTTACTCTACCTCGGAATTAATATATTCTCATTTATGCTTAACCGAAGGGGAATTTTCTAGACGATAATAGAATTGCATGCCGACGGGCTCGAACCATCGACATCTTCAGTTCCAGGACTAGCAGTGAAGCCTTAGCCCACCCTGCCACCACAAGAGGATATAAGTTTATGCCGTCTCCCACCTCAAATACCTGTCAAACTTCAGGTATTTGTAGTTTTGGAGACTGCATCAAACCCACCTCGTCCTCGGTAGCGTTGTAGCGCTTTTGCCCGCACTTACCCGTTATATGATAACAGCGGCACAAGATCAGGCCCTAAGAACCAGATATGTTCAAAGAACGATAAATGGAAATAACATCTCTTCCATATGTAGAAAGTACAATACGAAAAATGAAGCCATAAACCACATAGCAAGCGAATGTCCGGCACTTGCACAGAACCAGTACAAAAAGAGGCATGATTCAGTAGCAAAAGCCCTCCACTGGAGCCTGTGCAAGAAACACCAGCTACCTTGCAGTAATAAGTGGTACGAACACCAACCTGAAGAAGTGATAGAAAAACGAATCACGCAAAGATCCTCTGGGACTATAGTATCAGAACAGATAGGGTGATATGTCCAAATAGACCAGACGTGACGTTGATTGACAAAATCATGAAGAAAGTATCACTCATTGATGTCGCAATACCTTGGGACACTAGAGTTGAAGAGAAAGAAAGGGAAAAAATGGATAAGTATCAAGACCTAAAAATAGAAATAAGAAGGATATGGGATATGCCAGTGGAAATTGTACCCATAATCATAGGAACACTAGGCATGATCCCAAGATCCCTGAAAAGGAATCTGCAAAAACTAGAGGCTGAAGTAGCTCCAGGACTCATGCAGAAGAGTGTGATCCTAGAAACGGCGACGCACATATAAATAAGAAGTGATGGACTCCTAAGGAGGCAGGATGTAACCTGGAACCCCACACTATAAATACCACCCAGTCGAATCGGAGGACTGTGATAGACCAAAAAATTAATAATATTAATAATACCAAGCTGTTGAACGAAAAGGTATTTTGAAATCTACCGATGACATTTGCCTGAACTTGAAAACTACAATATGAACAATAAACGATTTATTCCGAGAGTTTTAGAAAAGTACAAACAGCAAACAGGAATGAAATATAAAAAACATTCGCCTGAACTTTTAAACATAGAAGTTAAACAATAAACGATTTACGCCGCATTTCTTTGAAAAATACGAACAGGAGTGAAATGGAAAAAATTATACTATTTTTCCCCGGGGCCTGTATATGCCCCTGAGTTAAATCAGGAAAGACTGACTGCTTTATGCATTTTTGCTTTCGCATGCATGAGAGTTAATTAGCCGCCGGGAAAATACGGCTGCGAGGTGGGAGGGGAAATAAAAAAAATTTTACGGAGATTCCCATTTGAAATTAAAGTGCCCTTTTACTCATTTCGTAAATGGGGAGGGCGTTTTTTTTTTTTTTTTTTTTTTTTTTTTTTTAGAAATGCCGGTCGTACCAACGCTTTATGGGGCAGATACTTACGGTGGGAAAGTGTGTGTGCGTGTGTGTGTTGTTGTTGTTATTTTAAGTACCTACGATTTTTATTCATTTCTTAAATAGAGGGTTTTTTTTTATAGAAATGCCGGTCGTTCTAACGCTTTATGGGGCACATACTTTTTGTGGGAAAGTGTGATTGTGCGTGTTTTTTTTAAGTGCCTACGATTTTTACTCATTTCCTAAATGAGGGTTTTTTCGATTTTATTTTTTTTTTATTGTTTATTTCCTTTTTTTTCAGAATTGCCGGTCATTCTGACGCTTTATGGGGTAGATACTTACGGTGGGAAAGTGAGTGTGTGTGTGTGTGTTAGCGTAGTTATTTATAAGGAAAAACTCTTTTATGAATCGGAAATTGCGATCAAATTGATTAGCCAAGGTCTTTACAGCATAAATATAGTTCGAGAATTCTTTGTTATAACCGCGCTACCCTTAGCTAGGGCCCTAATTACGCATATAGTTTGTAAGAACGATCAAAGGACTCTGGCTATTTCAACAGTAATCATTCTTTTTATTGCCAAACTTGCACACAGTGACGACATTTTAAAGCAAAAGCATATTTTAGACTGTGATTCGAAGTCAGGTCAAAGACGGATAACGTATATTCGGTTATTTATGTAAAACGCAAAATATTTCTCAAATGTAAGAATATGCATTTATCAGATTTCATTATTAATTATATGATTTTTTTCCTAACGAGGAAAACAAAACTTTTATACAGTATTTTGTAAAATGCATAAAGTATTTCTCATACTTTGCAATGACTGTTTATCAGGTTTCATTGATTTGAGAGATAAGTTTTTTAATAAGAATAGCAAAATTTTGAAAGATTCCAAATTAATAAAAATGCAAGGGAAATAGAGGCAGGGTGGAAACTTCTATAATATAATAATAATAATAATAATAATAATAATAATAATAATAATAATAATAATAATAATAATTAGGAAGCCATTAAAATGTTCTACATATTAATATAGAGACCAGTGATGAAAAAGGGTATTTCTTTAGCTAAAATAATGGCAGAGAGAGAAAGAGAGAGAGAGAAAGAGAGAGAGAGAGAGAAAGAGAAATTCTTTAGCTAAAGTATTAGCAAAGGTTTACACAAATACAAAAACTCAATAAAGAAGGCTAGAGAGAGAGAGAAGAAGAAAGGAAGAGAGAGGAGAGAGAGAGAGAGAGAGAGAATCTTTCTAGTTAAAGTATTCGCAAAGGTCAAAACGGATCCAGGAAATTACAATAAACGCAATAAAAGGCAAGTAACCTAAAGAGAGACAGAGAGACAGGCGGGGAGAGAGACAGATACTATAGGCTTCTCTCCCCCTGAACCTCCGTATACTACTTTATTGGCCATCAGTAAACGTTTGGTTGCGGATTACTGCCCTCTCCAGCCCGTTCGCCTAAACGGCCCTCCGACAGTTTTTTCCAAATTAGCAGATAATTGATGGCCTTCCGATTTCTTAATAGATCGAGGTTTCTCCATTTCCCCCACCCCCCCCTTTTCCTCGGTTTTCAGCCGTCACATCTCCGGTTTTATTCTTTTTTATTTATTATTCGCTGTTTCTTGGGTAAATCGCACAGTGGGCATTCATTCCCCATGAGGAATCGATATGTTTGGGGGCTTGGCCCGGTTATAAATTAAGTTTTAGTATTTTTATTGTTGATTTGTTAATTTATCTCATTTATTTTTTTTATTCTTTAAATTATTTATTATATTATAGTGTGGTTGTATGACCTATAATGACGCAATCTGGTTAAGCTATGTTAATAATGAATAGATATATTTACTTTGGCCATTTGAATATATTTATATTATGCATATATAATTTATTTTAATATACTACTATATATATATTATATATAATTATATATATATTATATATAATACATCATATATATATATATATATCGAGCTACAATGTTCCTTTAATTATCTAATTCGCTCTACCTCGGAATTAAATATATTTTCATAATATGGCTTAAACCGAAGGGGAATTTTTCTCGATAATAGATTTGCCTTGGACCAGGGCGCGACCTAATGGAATCCTTTCAAAACCCAGGAACGTAGTGGAAAGCTTTACCATACTACACCACCGCGGTGGTGTAGTTAGGTTAAAGCTTCACTGACGTTCCTGGGTTGAAAAGGATATTGTTTTTTTTTTTTTGGTTTGTTTCATTTTAATTTTTCTCATAGGGGGGTTCGCGCCCTGGTCCAGGCAAATCTAATTATCGAGAAAAATTCCCCTTCGGTTAAGCATATATGAAATATATTATTCGAAGGTTAGAGCGAATTAGATATTAAAGGACATTGTAGCTCGATATATATATATGAATCACGGAAAAGTGATAATGACTTACATATATAATATTTATATATTAATATATATATATATATACTATATATATTACATACATACTAATAATATTTATATATATATATTATATATATCTATATATTATATATTATTATTACTATAATATAATATAATATATATATATATATATATATATATATAGATAATATATTAATAATAAAGGAAGCCCATAAAACACCAAATATAGATAGATAAATATTTTCAGAGACTTGGCTGTCTCCCTCCTAAAAATTTTGGGTGTTTTTATGGGCTCCTTTTAATTAATAATGGGATCTGTTATATAGGAACATTTTTACCAGTCATATATACAATATATATATATATATATAATATATATTATATATAATAAAGATAGAGAGGGAGGAAGAGAAGAGAGAGAGAGAGAGAAGAGAGAGAGAGAGAAGAGGAGAAGAAGTTTCCAGTGTGCTTTATTGAAAAGTCCATATTTGTTCAACAGACAAAAAAATAGCACAAAAATTCAACCTGACACTATGCCCTTCCATTGCAACATCCAAACGCTCAGTGGAACAAAGAACAAAGGACGTGTATCGAACACGAAGATAGAGAGTTCCGTTCGTTGTCTCTTTGCTAATTCAGCTGTCAGTCATCCAATCAATCGAGCTAGCAGACTCTACTGCAGGTAGACAGGTCAAGGAATTAGAAGACATGCTCTTTTTTTATCCATCCTGATATTCTGGTCGTCGCTGTTTTTTTTTTTTTTTTTTTTTTTTTTTAAAACGGATTTTAATTGTTTTATTTCCATGTTTAATATTCTTCATTACTGTACTGTCATCTTACAAAAAATTAAAGACTAAGGTTGTTAGATTCAGAAAACTATAACTTTTATACAATCAGGTATGCGGAAATGTTATTACAGACGCATATATCTAATATTAAAAAGATTATCATATCATCATCAGCTGTGCTGTCATTTTACAAAAATTAATAACTATGGTTGTTAGATTCAGAAAACTATAACTTTTATGCAATCAGGTATGATGAAAAGTTATTAAAGATACTTATATCTAATAGTAAAACGGTCATCATATCATCATCACTGTAATATAACCTTTATTTAACCAATATCATATCAGACACGTCATTTATCACCATTTGATACACTAAACATGACATACCCGAAGATTAATATCATAAACACATGTCAGAGAACGGCTTAGATGTCATTATCATAGCTCCTTTCCAAAACGTATCCCAAGTAAACACTCGAGGTCCCAGGGACGTAAAGCGAACGTTACGGGACCATAAATATCGTTGATAGCCTTCTGCTACGTCTGGG
>NC_061103.1:6361581-6386581 GCF_015104395.2 Macrobrachium nipponense | reverse complement strand
TGCTTTCAAGGCCAAACATAGAATTAGGAAGGTTATGAGACGCAAATCCAGCATATTCATTTTACTTAGATTCACTTTTGGGGAAATGTAAGATATTTGTCCTCTGTTTCTTTAAAGTCTCTATTCGCCAGAGCTCCTACAGGTAAATAATTATCGTGTCCGCGAAAGTGATAAACCTGCTACTTAGGAAAAAAGGAATCTCTCATTAAAAACAATTCCAGCGCCTCAGTGGCGTGATCAGTATGGTCTTGGCCTGCCACCTCGGTGGCCGTGAACTCGATTCTTGGGCATTCCACTCAGGGGTGAGAGATGTGTATTTCTGGTGATAGAAATTCACGTTCGGCGTGGTTCGGAAGTCACGTAAAGCCGTTGGTCCCGTTGCTGAATAACCACTGGTGGTTAGAATTGCCAACGCAAAACCCCATAAAAACAAAAAACACCATACAAACAAACAAACAAACAATGAACAATTCCCCAGAAGTGCCTCTCCCAAGCAGACTACGATAGAGAATATTAGTCCTACCTGGTCACGAATACTCAAATATTGTAAGGTCAGTTGTCTGCAATTGCTGTTCCAATATATTTTTGTTTGCTTCATTGTAGAATTTAGTTGATGTTCCAATGTCCATTATAAAAGTAGGCTCACTAAAGGTCCCTCTCCCAACCAATGGCTACGACAGGGAATAGTCCTAACTGGTCACGAATTCCCAACCATTCCAAGGTCATTATATTTTTATTTGGTTCATTATAGGCTTTGGTTGATGTCCCAATGTATCTGTTGTTCGGTTCGTTCTAAAACTAGGCTCACTGATGCCACTTGTTTACAGAATCGTAGCCAAAGGTTTAAAACCTAAAAGCAAAAGCTCTCTGAAATAGCAAGATCCAAATTAGTTTTGCCTTTTGATGCTAATGATTCTGCCGTGTGTTTGGCATCGAGATATATCAGAGCTGGGTGGGGGAGTATAGTAATGCATCCTTTTCATCTGATTGTTTTAGTTTGTTGATCAATTATTGGAGTCATTTAAATTTCAAAACAGCTGCCATTGATTTTGAATGCGTCTACCCTTGGGGTATATTTGGTTTAGGTCATTGACACGTGTTGATATAAACTGCGTCAATAGTTAGGTCGTGTATTTTTAGAGACTGAAGGAGTCTTGTTGGCTTATAAGCTTCTGCTCAGGAAAATGGGAATGTGCGTTGACGAAGTCTTATCTATTGTAGAGTTTTGTCGAAGGACTAAGATCAAATTTAGTAAAAAATGAAGCTAGATACGAAAGAATGGCCATCGACAACACCGAAACGCCCTGCGGAATGTTTATTTAACCGCTCCCCGTTTTCTATCGTTTTAAGAACTACGAACGCAACCGCGCTTTCTGTTCGCTCTCGCACCACGACGATAACAAAAACAGACCCGTGCAGATAAAAATACAAACCGTAACACCGTTGCCAGGCCAATTGCGCGTGAAAGGCGAGTCAATGGAGATAAATGAGGCGTGTGGAAATGTCGTTTGCCCGACCCGTTTCAGCTTTTGGGAATGGATTTCGCCCGTGGATACGACTCCTTTCAAATATTGGGAGATTCAAATGGAACGGAGCCTCGGGTAGCTCTGTGTCACGAATGTGCTCCGGGGTCTTCCGAAGTCTTGGAAGAAGAAGAAGAAGAAGAAGAAGAAACAGAAGAAGAGGCAGTTGAGGGGAAGAAAGGTTTGATATCGTGGAGAATGTTTCTGTACATGAACGTATTGAGAAATTTACATTCTTTTTATTATGAATTCAGATTGAGAGGAATGAATGAAGGTAAATGAATGAATACATGATGTAGTGATGGGAAGAATAAAATGGTAGCAAATGTTCTATAGCCTAATTTATGGAAAGTTTTACGTTTTTAATTTCAAATTCGGATTGAGTAGGGCGAATAAAGTGCCTTGTCGTAAATAAATAAGTAAATAAACACATAAATAAATATAATAATAAATAGATAAATAAATAAACAGACTATGTGGTATTTGGGAACAATAAGAAGGGGGGTAAAATAAAACATACATAAACAGCACTAAGGCTCCTTTCAAAATTACCAATATGCAAACATATATATATATATTTATATATATATATATATATATATAATATATATATATAATATATTATATATATAATATATATATACATATGTGTGTGTATGTGTGTGTGCATAAAGAAAGAAAGAGAGAGAGACAGAGAGACAGAGAGAATGATAGTTGATACTAAAATTATAATGCAAAGGGGATTTCTCAGCCTGTTGGTCAGAACCTTTCAATATCGGCACGATTGTTAAAAATCCAATCTGGAAAGAGTGATTGGTATACCATGAATCAATCAGAATCATCGGGGAACCTCCTGAACCAAAGCAAGAGATTTGATGGAACTTCCCTGGACCTGGAAAATGAAGGGAAAAGTCAGGAACCAGTAAAAATTCCTTGTTTCATTGATTCTTTGAAATTCCTTTTGATATTATGTAGCCTGCTTTGACTGGGAGTTTCGAAAATCATATCACATTTGTTTGGTATGATACGCACAGTTACACAAACAATCACTCACACACACACACACACACACACATATATATATATATATATATATATATATATATATATATATATATATATCTATATATTATATATATTGCCTCACCAACGCAAATCAAAATAAATACGCTACATCTTATTAGAAATAATTGCTCTATACTGTTTAACATACAAAACATTTATTTTTTACATTTTCATTCGAATAAATAAATAGTAAATACCCTAACCTAAAATTCCTGTATCTTTGACTCAACGCGAAACACCTTTTTTTAGAGCTTTTTAGGCTTTTCCATAGACATTTCCTATCCCCCAACAAGAACGACAACATGAACAACAATAACTTTTTTAGACCTTTTTAAGCTTTCCATAGACCTTTCCTACCCCCAACAAGATTGACAACATCAACAACATGAACAACAACAAAACAACAACAACAGCAAAGTAGTTTGTAGGCTTACCCCCCGAAAAAGCGAAAAATCGAAATCAGCCTAATGTGGACAAACAACTGCCTCGCGAGAGCTCTCTCCTGAAACAGCCGTCAAACAACAAACAAACTGGAAAGTTAAGTTGGTCGTTTGAATTGAGAAAGAATTCAATAAGAGTTTGTTTGCTTGACTGAACTTGACTCAAGCCACTGCAAAGCGTCCAAACTTCGGCGATAAAGGTTTTGTGGACAAGTTTCCTGACCGACATTTCCCTTGGTGGTCTTTTGTGGGGCTGACGGGAGAGATGTGTACTTGTGAGTGTACCGCTCGAAAGCAATCGATTAAGGTCGCCTAAGACTTTGATTTCCTTAGGTAGAAAATGGTGTTAGAGTCTTATCAAAATCGACGTGACATTTTGATACAGATGATAAAATGTAATATTGGTCTGTCTCCTATTTCAAAGTATTGCAGTTTTAATAAAAATCGACCTGATAAAATTTAATATTGGTTCACCTCTAATTTCAAAGTGTTGCAGTTTTAATCTAATCGACGTGACATTTCTCTACAGATGATGAAATTTAATATTGGTTTACCTCTAATTTCAAAGTGTTGCAGTTTTAATAAAATCGACCCGACATTTTTATACTAATGATAAAATCTAATATTAGTTTACCTTTGATTTCAAAGTATCGCAGTTTTGATAAAAATCGACATGATATTTTTATACAGATGATAAAATTTAATATTGGTTTGTCTCTGATTTCAAAGTGTTGCAGATTTAATAGTTATCGGCGTGATATTTTCATACAATTATAAAATGTATATTGGTTTATTGCAGTTTTGATAAAATCGACGTGACATTTCTAGACAGATGATAAAATGTACTATTGGTTTGTCTCTGATTGCAAAGTGTTGCAGTTTTGATTAAAATCGACGTGACATTTCTACACAGATGATAAAATTTAATATTGGTTTATCTCTGATTTCAAAGTATTGCAGTTTTAATAAAATCGACGTGACATTTTTATGCAGACGATAAAATTTAATATTGGTTTATCTCTGATTTCAAAGCGTTGCAGTTTTGATAAAATCGACCTGACATTTTTATACAGATGATAAAATTTAATATTGGTTTATCTCTGATTTCAAAGTGTTGCAGATTTAATAATTACCGGCGTGACATTTTTATACAGATGATAAAATGTCTTAAACGAGTTTTTAGGACCAAATGGCACTCGTTTAAAAAAAATTAAACAAACAGGCAACTGCACCTACCTCGTTCGTTGCAGATCATTCTGGACGTTAGCTAAAATGCAAACTGGGCTAATGAATCCCCGTAGATACAAAAACATACTTTTTATTTCCCAAATTAGCTAACATTAAAATGGAACAAAATGAATACATTAAAGTGGAATTAAATGAATAAATTCTGACCCCAAAAAAAGCCGTAAAACTTCATTGAACCAGGTTTAAGTAATAACCCCCTTAAATCTCACTGTGTCTGATTAACTACACCATTCTTTTAATAGTCAAATAATTCTTAGAGAACCCATTCTCTTATATGGGGACATTGAACCTATCTGAAATAAAGAGACCGTAATTATTACACCACTTCGCACGTGAAAGTTAATCAAAATGAATGTGTACGCACCACACTTCTCTTTTTCTTTTCACTGTCACAAGTAATCAGAGAGTGTCCTCTCTTCGTCTCATTACCTATCATCAAGCCCATTTATCATATGCTACGAACACATATGCAGACACGCCCTGCGGGGCACCTGGCAACCATGGGTGCCGCATGTCCCAAGCAAGTGATTTCCGAGGCGTCGCCGACCTCAAATTGCATTGGTCACCATTCCTGGCTGTTTTTCATTTCAGCATTCTTGAGGAACCTAGCGCTTGTCACTACGTGGCCAGTCCCTCACGGAGAGAGCTGAGATTAACAATTCATTACCGCGCCCTTTTTAAGAAATGTATATTGGTTTGTCTCTGATTTCAAATTGTTGGAGTTTTGATAAAAATCGACGTGACATTTTTTATAAAGGTGACAAAATGTAATATTGGTTATTCTGATTTCAAAGTGTTGCAGATTTACTAAAATCGACGTGACATTTTTATACAGATGATAAAATGTAATATTTGTCTGTCTCTGATTTCAAAGTATTGCAATTTTGATAAAAATCGACGTGACATATTTATCCAGATGATAAAATTTAATATTGGTTTATCTCTGATTTCAAAGTGTTGCAGATTTAATAATTATCGATGTGACATATTTATATAAATGATGAAATGTAATATTGGTTTTTCTCTGATTTCAAAGTGTTGCAGTTTTAATCTAATCGACGTGACATTTTTATCCAGATAATAAAATATAATAAAATATAGGAAAACAGAGAAACTGGGGGAATAAGTTCAAGGAATATTTGTGAATAATACACAACTTATTTTTCTTTCTACTGATAATCAAAAACAGAAAACAGTTAAATTAAAATATATGAATGAAGTTGTATATGAATTGAAATGAATATTTCAGATACAGGTAACATGAAATGAGCAAATTCAAGTCTAGAGAGAGAGAGAGAGAGAGAGAGAGAGAGAGAGAGAGAGAGAGAGAGATAGAGAGAGAAATCACCTAATGGAAGAACTATGATTAAACAGGATTCTTTTTTCAGAGAACTTTAGCATCAATACTCTCTCTTCTCTCTCTCTCTCTCTCTCTCTCTCTCTCTCTCTCTCCTCTCTCTCTCTACTGGAAACTTCTGTTCGACTTTCCCATAAATATAGGAAATACCCAACCAAATGTCATTCTTCCCCATAGGACTCTCTCAGAAAATGTTAAAATCTCCTGCAATTTAATCGTTTCACCAGAGAGAAAAGGATTCAATATAACCGCGGAAAAGACGGGCGAAAACTCCCCCCAAAAAACGGACTTCTCCAGAAAGTATTCCAGCAAGAGAAAATACGGCTCACAAGACACAGGGGAACCAAAGGAGATTGAAAGGTTTTCCGGGAGTGAAGACCGAACTCGTTCTTTACTGAAATTTCGGCTGGCAATTGGATTTTTCTCTCTCCTCTGCAAAGACAGGGCTGGACTTCTTTCTATTCCCACCTGAAGGTTGGTACCCTTCCTCTGTCTAGTGAGGTCTGAGTGTTACTGTCTGTGCAGAGGAGATGTTCGAGGTTTACTGGTATTGCTACCTTTCTGTACCGAAGAGATGTTCGAGTGTTACATGCATTGCTACCTGTCAGTCTTACTGAGAAGACATGAGGGATATTCAAGTATTGCTGGTACTGTCTTACTGAGAAAACAGGAGAGATATTCCAGGCTTCCTGGTATTGCTGCCTCTCTGTCTTACAGAGAAGACAGGAGAGATATTCCAGGCTTCCTGGTATTGCTGCCTCTCTGTCTTACAGAGAAGACAGGACAGATATTCCAGTAATCCTGGTATTGCTGCCTCTCTGTCTTACAGAGAAGACAGGAGAGATATTCCAGGCGTCCTGGTATTGCTGCCTCTCTGTCTTACTGAGAAAACAGGAGAGATATTCCAGGCTTCCTGGTATTGCTGCCTCTCTGTCTTACAGAGAAGACAGGAGAGATATTCCAGTAATCCTGGTATTGCTGCCTCTCTGTCTTACAGAGAAGACAGGATAGATATTCCAGTAATGCTGGTATTGCTGCCTGTCTGTTGAGAAGCATGAAGATGCAATTGTTATGGCAGAGGTTGGCAATATCTGATTGATATCCCTAGATAACTTGTACTATTATTAGGAATTATTTGAACATATCTACCCTGATGATAAGTAATCCCTGTATATGATGATACTTCTATCTTTATAGTTGGTTTATCACATTTTAGCAGTTTTTAACATCAATACATATCAACAGTAACCTTAATGATAAGTTATCCCAGTACATCAGTACATGATAATACGTCTAAATTGACAGTTGGATTTATAACCTTTTGAAGTTACAGTATACGATAATACGTACTTCTACGTTCATGGCTGGATTATTACGTTTTAGCAGTTATTGCTGTCAATATACATCAACAGAGTTCGCCTAAGAGCTAACAGACGTAAAACGGATCAAAGGGTTAGTTGACAAGAGACCAAAAACGAAAATGAAAAGGCTATCAAACACTAACAAGCTCCCTGTTTCCCCTCTCCTTTGCATATAAATATTTCAGTCATTCCATTCAGAGCCAAGCAGCAGCCCAGCGAGGGGTGGACGGGCAACTCTCTCTCTCTCTCTCTCTCTCTCTCTCTCTCTCTCTCTCTCACGCTGCATTTTGCAGTAACACTCCAGACTGGGGTCAACTGCAACGTTTTGCGCTTTTACAAGTTTGTCGTTTTGTAATCACTGCAAAAAATGTGTTTTTATGGCCATTTTATCTTTACACACACAACACACACACACACACACACACACATATATATATATATATATATATATATATATATATATATATATATATATATATATGTGTGTGTGTGTGTGTGTGTGTGTGTGTGTGTGTGTGTGTGTGTGTGTTTGTGTGTGTGTGTGTTTATTTCTAATTGCATTTTCATAATAAATATAATCACTGAAAAACGCAGCTTGCAGGAATATCATAACTCATGTTATATATATATATATAGTATATATATATATATATATATATATATATATATATAATATTTGTCATGAAAATGTCATTACAAAAACATAAATATTTGTGCATAACGACGCCCATCCTATTCCTAGGTCACCTTCAACGTTGCCCAAACAATTTCCTTACAACCACTGCTACAAGAACAGCCTCGCTGTAAATACCCTCTTAACCCCCCCCCCCCCCCCAACACCACCACCACCACCACCTCCCCCCACACCCCTCCCCCCCCACCCACTCCACCCAAACTCTTGACCTTCATTTGGTTAATATAGCAGTAATTACGAAGTTCAATGTTACCTCATATTCCTTAGTTGAGTTTGCAACATCTGGGATTCAACGTAATGAGGCTATGAGTCAGGGAAATGGCCTCTATATCAGGTGAGCTCGTTTTCGAGAAGTGTGAAAGGAGAGAGAGAGAGAGAGAGAGAGAGTGGGGGGGCTTCTTTATTAATTGTATTCTGAAGGTAACAGAACTAGAAATGTTTAGATTAGGCATTGGTTTTCGAGAAATATAAAAAGAGAGAGAGAAGAAAAAAATTCTTTAATAATAGAATTCTGAAGCTACAAGGTAAATTTCTCTGTTTTTTATTTTAATTAAATTTTTTTCACTTTCCTTATAAACCGCATCACCTATGTTCTAATCTTGGCCTACCAGTCTTGGCCATTTTAAACTATGTATAAATACTATGTTTAATAAGACGTGTGTTTAATTATCATTAATATTACAACTTTCATCTCCCCTGGATTAATATACTACTTTTCATTCTGTCCTCGTTAGTATGGCTTTTCTACCATGCTTCCATTCAGGAAGGTCATATCATAATTCATGGGCCTAGGGCAGATCTGTCAATAGTAATCAATAATCTCCATTAGTACTTAAAAGGTCGTCCATCGATCAAGGCACAGATATCAATCTGCAACGTACAAAGAAAGCCATACTTATATCTCTCATCTGTAAGGCATCCACCTGTAATATAATATAATCGTTAATAACTGAAGACGGAAATACTCACTAATTGGTAGATCAGTTCTTCAACATATGAAGCCGAAATACGTTGGATTATGAACACAGTAATCCTGCATTTGCTTCCGTGTTCCCCGTGGGGCGAGAAATACTCAATAAACTGGGATAGTCAGTTTACTGAAAAATTAGCCAGTTTCTGGTATTGAAAATTAAATAATTATTAAAAAAAAATAAAATCTTTATTAGTTATTTTTTTTTTTTACAAAGTCTTGGGTTACTATCCTTTATTTAGTCTTTCTACTTCTGATCCATAAAAATACATTTTTGTTAAATTAATTTCGTATTTCGGAAAACAATCTCAAATATATTCCTTGGAAGCATTTGTTGTTTAATGCCTAAACTCTTCTTACAATCGTACTTGCTTAATCATCAATTACTCTTTAATACTCCTCTCTCTCTCTCTCTCTCTCTCTCTCTCTCTCTCTCTCTCTCTCTCTCTCTCTCTCTCTTTTATCATATAAAACCGCCTTACAACGGTGTAGTGCACTTTTAACAATATCCCACTTCATCCTCCCGACCTATTTTACAGTGATATTCCTGTTCATTGATTTCCGGTTTATGCTCCTCATATTTCGTCTTAATTCCTGATCTATTAGGCATACTGGATTATGTAATCCAGCTGAAAAAAAGGTCTAGTATCAAAAGCTGGACCTTAACTCTACAAGATCGATGGTTCATATAACCTTAGTCAACCTACTGGGTGACATAGTATATTGGCCTTTTTGCCACACTGTTGGGTGGCTTATATTATACCCTTTTAGCTGCCTTGTTCGGTGTCATATATCATCGTGGGTGATATATTCTTACGCTGAAGGGATAAGAAACATGTTACTCCCTCTAGTGATACAGGGTGTCCATACAGTCCCAGTATCATTACAATTATTTACCGCATGTAAGGGTACTGGAACTTTATGAACACCCTGTATAAAAGATTAGCCTACTGTACATTACGCACTCGATTCTTAAGTCTTTCCAAGTCATTGTTACACTTGTGTGGGTTAAAATATAAAATAATAAAATGAAAGATGGATGAGCTATGTAGATATGACCAATTTCGTGAACATGAGTTCGGATGTACAGCCAACTACAAAAGTAAATGACACATATGAAGGGAATAATGTTTGAAAACAAAATTGAAACCTGAATCAAATCTACGGTACCTCCCAGAGTTAGAGAATGTGATTATTGGTCACCATATGTCATTGGGCGAATAAATATGGCTTCTTTTCAAGTGGAAGGATTAGCATGAATAAATAGCACATGTAAAATCATGGGTAATTTATACCAACAGACCCAGCATTACTCCATATTCTCAACGCTTCTGTCACCTGGATTATTGATATTTATGTCTGAATCCTCAATCAACTTTTTTTTTTTGCCCATTAGCGCATATTTACACGATATTGCCATTATTTTGTTCCATTAACAACGAAAACTACATATATTTTTATCGTTATTCTGAACCATTCTCAAATAATGACTTGATTTTTTGTTTCAATTACAAGTCCATGAAAGGCACCTTTGTTTACATAAGGCATCATTAAACCTTAGATAAGAAGAAAATCAGTAACCTTTAAACTTAAAAAGAGAGAGAGAGGGGGGGTGAAAAACCCCATTATCCTCAAAGGTAATCCCGAAGAGAATGTAGGTCATTTGCTCAATAATTCAGAGAGAGAATACGAAGGAGAAAAGTCGACGGAAACCGAACGAACTCGCTCCACCTTTTCCAGCTTGCCTCCACCTTTTTTTTTTCTTTTTTTCCCCGCCGATCTGTCAAATCTCGAGTAACGAATCTAAGTCACTTTCATCTTCCCGCGCTTTTTCCCTAATTAAAAGTTGTTGCTCAAAAGGCACCGGGTCGATTCAATTAGAAATCTCGGATAACGAGCAAAAATGCCGTGGGAATTTTGGTTTTGTCGTCCCATGTTTGAACAAACGGAGAGGAACGGTTAAAATGACTAATTCACTGATTTTGCTATTGCCAACAGATAATAAGTCGTTTTCTGTTATGTCTTTTGATGTGTATTTTAATGTAAATCCTATTTTGGAATGGAATATATATATATAAATATATATATATATATATATATATATATATATATATATATATATATATATATATCATTTCTATCACCGGAAATGCAAAGTAAATATCTTCAAGAAAAAAAAATAATAAAAAAATCTATAACCAGAGAAACAAATTAATTTCCTAAATAAAACTAGAAAAAAATCTATAACCAGAAAACCAAAGTAAATTTCTTCAAGAAAACTTAGAAATAAATACTTAAATTTATAACCAGAAAAAAAAAGTAAATTTTTTAAAGAAAAGTACAAAATCAAAATTTCTATAAACACAAAAGCAAATTAAATTTCCTTAAGAAGCCTAAGAAAAAAAACGATAAAAAATCTTGTAACCAGAAAAGCAAATTAAATTTCCACAAAAAACCTAAAAAAAAAGAAAAAAAAACTATAACCAGAAAAGCAAAGTAAATTTCCACAAGAAAACTTTAAAAGAAAGATACAAATATCTATAATCCACAAGAAAACTTTAAAAGAAAAATATAAATATCTATAACCAGAAAAGCAAAGAAAAGTTCCACAAGGAAAACTTTACAGAAAAATAAAGATATCTATAAACAAGAAAAGCAAAATAAAGTTCCAAAAGAAAACTTTAAAGAAAATAAAAAATATCTATAACCAGAAAGCAAAGTAAATTTCCTTAAGAGACCTAAAAATGAATAAACAGATAAAAAAAAAACAAAAAAAATCCTATAGCCAGAAAAGAAAATTAAATTTCCTTAGAAAACCTAAAATAAAAAAAAAAATCCTATAAACCAGAAAAAAAAGCAAAGTTAAAGTTCCACAAGAAAACTTTAAAGAAAATAGAAAATATCTATAACCAGAAAGCAAAGTAAATTTCCTTAAGAAACCTGAAATAAAAAAAAGATGAAAAATCCTATAACCAGAAAAGCAAAGTAAAGTTCCACAAGAAAACTTTTACAGAAAAATAAAAATGTCTATAACCAGAAAAGCAAAGTAAATTTCCTTGAGAAACCTAAAAAGAATAAACAGATAAAAAAAAATCTTATAGCCAGAAAAGCAAAGTAAATTTCCTTAAGAAACCTAAAAAGAATAAACAGATAAAAAAAATCTTATAGCCAGAAAAGCAAATTAAATTTCCTTAAAAAACCTAAAAAATAAAAAGAAAAAATCCTATAACCAGGAAAACACAGTAAAGTTCCACACGAAAACTATAGAAGAAAAATAAAAAAATATCTATAGCCAGAAAAGCAAAGTAACGTTGCTTAAGAAAAAAAAAAAAAGGCAAAAAACTCAAGAACCAGAAAAGCCAAACGCGGCAAACGTTGCAATTGACCCGTCCAAAGTCAGTGCAAAATGCAGGACAGAACGAGAGGGGTGACTCCGTGCCCCGCGGCTCTCAATGGCAGCGACTGTGAAATATTTATATGCAAAGGAAAAGGGGGGAACAGGACGCGTGTTAGAGCTACGATGGCCTTTTCAGAGGGTGGTCTCGTCTCCTGTAAACAAAGTCGCTGGTCTGTTTTGACCTTTTATTTATTTTTATTTTTTTTTTTTTTTTTTTTTTACTTTTTTTTGTGCTTTTCATCATTTCATATTTCCAGGAGACTTTTTGGGATATTTTACTGTAAATGACTTATATTATTCACAAATGTTTTTTGTTATATATATTATATTATTATTATTATTATTATTATTATTATTATTATTACAAGAGGACGTTATTCTATCATTAAATTTGCCTACTTTTATTTTGGATTTTTTTTTTTTTTTTTGGTCGTGTGTTCTTTCAACATTCATTACCTCGTTACTAAGGACTGTTGGGTCTCTCTCTCTCTCTCTCTCTCTCGATCCTTCTCTCTCTCTCTCTCTCTCTCTCTCTCTCTCTCTCTTAATTAACTGTCATCCTAATATATGAATAGAGCAACACTATGCAGCAGACAGACCTTCCTTCAGTAAGACGACCTCTTTCATATGTGCAAATTCAAAAGCTTTGTCGTTCGGCATTCAAGGTCGACCTTGAACGCCTTGGGGGTGTGGGAGAGGAGGAGAAAGAGGAGGAGGAGGGGGAGAAGGAGGAAGAGAAAGAGGAAGAGGAAGAGCAGGAGGGGTAGGTTATTCTGGGCCCTAATATCCGACCAGAACTGCGAGTTTAAATTCGTCCGGAAAATCCGAATGAATTATTACTTCAGGGTCATCTCAGGTTCAAACGGGTTATTGAACCTCATATCGGGCAACGTGAGATATCTTGCTCTAATAACCAGAGAGAGCCAGACTCATGCACTGTTTGCAGCCGGATAATATCGGATATTCGAGCTTCGCCGATAGTCTGCTAAATCTTTTTAAGCTGGAAGAAGTAAATATGAGATAGTTGATCCACTTCGTACGTCGAAAAGAGGGTTTTTAGTTTAGTGTATTCTCTGAGTGCTTTTAAGGCAAAGGAAATACGAGATAGTTGATCCACTTCGTATGTCGAAAAGAGGGATTGAGTTTAGTGCTTTCATTGTGAGATTGCAATACTTCTTCAAACACAGGTGCGTGCGTGTGTGTGCAAGCTTTTCATGTGTTATACCTGCTTCTTCAAATAGCCATATGATATCTCATTCTACACCAACACAATATTTTTTGACGTATTCAAAAAACCAACAGTATACTCCGCTCGCATTGCGCAACACTGTAACTAACTCGGTAACATATTGCGTAAGTGCATTACGCATATGCAAATTGAAATAAAAATGACAATATGTTAAAATGTCGATGGCGGTATGCATATTCATTAGCGGTAAAAATTTCAGGGGAATGTTTTTTGCAATGAGGGAAATGCAGTCAATTCGTGCAATCGAAATTATGAGATTTATTTTTTTCGTTTTTTAAAATATATTGGCAAAAATGTAAAAGGGAAAAAAATTAATAAAACAGGTAACGATTTGAATTACTATTCTGCGCGTGTAAAACATCTACCACTATTTTTATTTTCATTGTTCTGAAAAGAAAATAAAAGAGATAAAAAATAAGATTTGTAATGCAAACCCGTAATCTAATGCCATGTTCACATCAAATATTACCATTTCAAACGTAAGATATTAAACAGCAAAGGGTTCCACGTAAGACCATTTATATATTTGTGTATATATGTATGTATAAATATATACACATATAAATGTGTGTGTGTGTGTGTGTGTGTACGTGCACACGAGCTAGCTACGACTACTTATGATACATTGCATCACAAAAAATGTTAGCAACGCATTTCGTCACATCGGTATTTTGACTGTGAAAGTCGAGTGGTCGGCAATACTTCATTACTAATGAAAACATCAGAGGGGGATATTTATTTATTTCTTTTATTCCATTTTTTTGACTGATGAAATCTGTAGCAAATAATGAACGGAATGAAATTCATAATGAATGAATTACCAGGCGGGAGGCAAAGCTGATTACATTTTCTTTTTTTAGTGTGTCCTAATTGCATTTGCAGAGAGCAATTTTAATATCGAAGCTCATCCGGTTTGAAGTGGAAAGTGTCTTAGGATAAAGCCTGATATGAGTTATATATATATATATGATATATCATATATATATATATATATATATATATATATATATATATATAGTTATAGAGATGGTTATACTCCTCTCAGGCTTTATCCTATATATATATATATATATATATATATATATATATATATATATATATATATATATATATATATACATTTCCCCCTAAAACTCATTGATAAAACAAAACATAAAAAAGTTTAATACCTAAACTGAAAGGTGTTATTTCACTGCTGTCGAGCTCGAATCGCATTTTCACGTCGGTTTTAGAGAGAACTATATTTCACTCTCGCCAAAATATAAGGTGTCAAATTCCGCTCGGTGCTCGGCCGGAAAATAAGTGAGGCAGGGAGTGAGCAATCATACGCATTAATACTCGATAGCTTTCCCCCCGTGACTATTTCTGTTCCCTGGTTTTGTTTACATATCCCCGTTTTCTGTTGTCATTTCGGTTCCGTTTTCTATTCGGGATAGTTTCCAGTTGTGAGTTTGAAATTGATTCTGTTGAGATGAATGAATGAGAAGGCAATCTGAGCACCGTAAGAAATTTGAGTAGATTTATGAATACAGCATCAAATGGATTTTTACTTGACCTTAATTGGTGACCATGTGTAACTAAAGCATAATTTTGAAGCAAGATATGCCAGATCATTTTTTAGCTAAAATTAATTCTGAAACGAGTTGCCATTCTGTAACCACACAAGCTACGCATCAGGACGTTAGCATGTGATGATAATTCTCTCTCTCTCTCTCTCTCTCTCTGAATTTAATGAAGAATCATTTGATTAGCTACCATAGCTCAAGTGACTTAGCTGACAATGAATAAATGAAATCAGTTTATACAAGAAAAATCATTTTGTAAGAAGCGTTCGAATTAGAGAGAGAGAGACAGACAGACAGACAGACAGACAGACAGACAGTCGGACAGACAGAGGCGTCGATCCTTCAATGTCTGTTGTCCTTTTTTCTTTTATAAAAGACAACAAGAATCATAAAAACAATTCTATGTCCATATTTCCAGCGAATCAGATAGCATTAAGCCAAAAATAATTTCCTCTGAAGACGATCAATAAAAACAATTTTAAGCCAATAAAATAAACCATGAAAGCGAGATTGTCATTTATTTCATTTCCGCGCCAGCAAAAGTAAGTACGAAATGTTAATTAAATTGACAGATTCTCCCTAACAAAAATTAAAAGCAGAGTTTGTTAACTATTCAGAAACGTAAAATGAATTTTACACCGTGGCGGAAAACAGAGCTTATTAATTTTGCAAGTTGTTCTAATTGCATCTGCGCATTGCATCTTTTTTTAAACATTCAACTCAGCCATTTTTTTTTTTTTTTTTTTTTTTTTTTCTTTTTTTTTTTTTTTTTTTTTTTGGGGGGGGGGGCTCGTTTCGAAGAAAGTTTAATTTATTGTAATTCTACTCATAGCCGTTATACTCATAAGTATAAGTTCATAAAATAATAATTAAAAGTTAATGAAAAGCTATACTTTATTCCGTCCATATTTATATCCTAACCTGATTTTGAATTACTAAACCTTTCTGTATTATTATTATTTTTTAAAGTTTATTTTATTGTGTTCATATTCATAATACGCATATGCATAAGTTCGTAAAGATTAATTCTATCATTAAAAGCTATAGCTACTTATATTCAATCCAAATTTATATCCTAACCTGATTTTGAATTACTTAACCTTTCTGTATAATCATTTTTTTAAAGTTTATTTCATTGTACTCATATTCATTATACGCATATGCATACGTTCATAAATAGTAATTATAAAATTAATAAAAGCTCTGCTCATATTCCGTCAAAATTTATATCCTAACCATGACTTTGAATGACTGAACTTTTTCTATATTATTTTAGTTATTTTTATTTTCTCACTCTTTAAACCACGTTACACATTTCTCCATTAATTTCTGGCTACAATGCACATTGTGGAAAATACTCCCATCGATAGATAGGTGTCAGTTCAACGGTACGCGGAACATATCACGTTTTATGTAGATTCTAGTTGGTAGGATGATTCTACTCCCATAAAAGATACCGGATTTCTATTTTTTGTGGGGGGTTGGGGGGATGGGTGGCCGGCTGTTCTGCTGGAAAATACTGATGCGCAGATTGAGCAATAGTACCCATCGGGGTTTTACCAATGCATAAATGCTTTTTTTTTTTTTTTTTTTTGTAATCTGATTTTCCCTTATTTTCCTATCTTTTAAGCCATTAATTTTCGCATTTTTAAAATTGCTATGTGTACTTCGTAAAAATTTAAAGAAAAACAAATGTATTGCCGATATCTTTAGCGAGATTCATCAACGGTATAATGACCCAGTATTATGATGTGAATGAGCATCATATTTCACTTCATCATGTTCAATATAATGTATATAAATTAAACAAAGCTCCCTTATTATTTCTGATGTGTAAAATACACTTGTCAGGTAGTATCCTGACAAGTGAATAACTATCTGAGCAGCCCCAACTTCTCTGGAGTCCAGCATTCTATCAAGATATTTACGTATAATAACTAAGTTTGAGAGAGAGAGAGAGAGAGAGAGAGAGAGAGAGAGAGAGAGAGAGAGAGAGAGGAATGGATAAATGCCTCATCTCAAATCTACGAGAATGTACCAGCAGACAGACCCCTGACTTTGCATTTTCTTGGCAGACAATCGCGTCTTTAAGGCCCATTCTGAAGTGAGGTTAACAAAATGACTAAAAAACAACTGTTTACTCATAATCTAGATTTTGTAGCCTATCTTATGAAAAAGATAACGATTTTCCCTTTGCTATCTACAGTTTATCTTATATATACATGTATTGAAGTGCGTGGCAATGTAATTTAAAAAACGAGCACATAAAAAATAAACAATAACAATAACTTTTCTAAAAGGAAGGCCTTATACACCAAACTGTGAAGCAATGACAGAGAAAAAATAATATTGTCTCCAATAATGGTCATGGCTGTCTCGATATTTCATCTTGGGGTGGTTTTGGGCCGAAATGACAATGAAGGAATGTGCGGCCACAGGAGACAGGACCTGTCATTTTCCCTGTCAGTCGAAAGCCACCTCTCCCGTTCTGGTTCTGTCCACTGACCTTCCATGAACTGGGTAATGGTTCCAGCCGCTGTCAGTTCCTTCATAAATTGCGTAGTAGTTATTGGACAGTTGGCACTGCTTATATATATCTTTGGATACTCACGACGGTCACATTTTTATTTTTAGTTTTATTTATTATTTTTTTTTTTTAATCGTTGAAAAAAACAAATTACCTCCAAAGATTGTATATCTCCCTCGTCGTTTGCTCCTAAGAGATTGAGATTTATATCCTTTTTAATAAAAGAAAATTTTATTGGAACATTCCTTTTTTTTCTTTTTTTCTTCTTTTTTTGGTCAAGGTTATTCCACGTCCCCACAATGTATCTTACCGTTTTTATTTCTCCCCGAGGTAAGCCTCTTAAGCCACGTCCTTGGAACCCTGTGTCTCCTAACTTGGTTTGCATAGGAATTTGGCAAAACTCATTTGCATAATTTCTCCTGCGCATGCGTCATCTCGTCTTTTCCTAATATCACGATTTTTCTTTTGTCTCTCGGTTTTTTCTTTTTTCCTGTAAAAGAAAACTGTTGTGTCGGCTTAGTCTATCCGTCCTCAGTTTTTCTGTTCGTATTTTTCTGTCCGCACTTTTTTTTCTTTCCGCATTTTTTTCTGTCCGTACTTTTGCTGTCCGCACTTTTTTCCGTCTGCACTTTTTTCTGTCCGTATTTTTCTGTCTGAACCTTTTTCTGTCCGTAATTTTGCTGTTGGCATTTTTTTCTGTCCGTATTTTTTGTGTCCGCACTTTTTTCCGTCCGCACTTTTTTCTGTCCGCACTTTTTCTGTCCGTATTTTTTTCTGTCCGTATTTTTCTGTCCACACCTTTTTCTGTCCCCACTTTTTTACAACCACTACTCCAATTTCAATTCAGGATAAACAGTTTTTTTTTTTTTTATAAATGACAAATTGACTTATAACCTCCTACAGCAATTTTATTTCAGGATTTGTGTGCAATAAGCTGCCGACTGTTTTTTATAGCATATGTTACTACAGTGTGAAAGCACCCTTAAACTTGCACGATCCATAACTATAGGAAGCTTTATCAAAACCGTTGTCCATTCTCCCATAAATCATATTTATAAAAATATGATTTCAGGTGTCGATGAATCTGACAGCTTTAACGCCAGTTAACAAAATCAGATCCGTCAAAACAAGATAAAAATGTTTCAAATATCGCGAATGTGGGTTCGGGTTTTTAGTATAAAGGCTTCCCTACGTCACGTGAAATGATTAAATAAAATCCATGGATTGATGTTACATTTCAATATATATATTACTCGAAAATGAACCATAGCTGGATCTTATCTCTCAGAGACTTCCTTGTTCGTAGATTCCTTTTAAAAAAATCTATTTCTCTGGTAATTATGACCCTCTTCCAAACTGAAGTTTGAATTTCATTTTCACTTAAATTCAGGCAGGGCAAAATAATGACTAATTAATCAAGGTAATGACTAATGAATCCATTTTGTGAGCGGGTAGACTGATTAACGTCAATTATTAAGTTTGTGTACCAATTTCTTTTAGATTGGACTCTAATTCGCTTCGTTTTGCTTGTCTTTGTTATGTCATGTGTGCAGAAGTATATATACATAAATAAATAAATATATATATATATAAATATATGATATATATATATAATATATATATATAATATATATATATATATATATATATGTTACTTTCCTAACAACATTATAAAATTCGTTAGTCTCTCGGTAATACTACTTGGTATAAATGGGAACATGACGGAGAAAAATTATTCGTATATGTTGCTTATGATAGCACAGGGACCTCATTTGCATAAAATACACATAAGTGACCAAGAAATTCTTTCATAATGGTTTCTCCCGAGCACTATAATAATCACACTTCAATATTGAACTTACTACGACGGTCTCCCGAACAATTTCATATTGTTTATTCAAATACGAGAGTCAGCGCTATTCCAATTTCTAGCATTTCAGTAAATATTATAATCCAGTTATTTCGCCCCCGGTGGTGACAATAAGGACACATTTAATTTGGTAGAGTGGCTTTATAACTCCTGCGGGAATATCAGTAATTTGTCTTGTATAAAATTCATACCAGTGTGGTAATCACATAACCCTAACCGTAATATAACACCCCTCAGTGAAATATCACCCCCTACCCCATGAAAAATCAGCTCTCCCAGTGAAATATCACCCCTTTCCCGTGAAATATCACCCCCCAGTGAAATATCAACCCCTCTCCACTGAAATATCACCCCCCCCCCCAGTGAAATATCAACCCCTCTCGAGTGAAATATCACCTCCCCAGTGAAATATCACCTCTCCAGTGGAATATTAACCCCCAGTGAAATATCAACCCCTCTCCAGTGAAATATCACCCCTCCTCCATGAAGTATCAGCTGTCCCAGTGAAATATCACCCCTATCCTCTGGTGAAATATCACCCTATCCAGTGGAATATCAAACTTCACAGTGAAATATCACCCCTACATCGTGAAATATCACCCCCACTGCCCCATGAAAAATAAACCTTCAGTGTAAAATATCACCCCTACCCATGAAATATCACCCCCCTCCCCCGTGAAATAGTGTTAACCACAGCCATGAAAAATCATACCCCTATGAAATATCACCCTCCTCCATGAAATATAATCCCCCACCCCTTTGAAATATCACCCACTCCCCTGTCAAATGTTATTTCTTATCACCCTCTCCCCTGTGAAACATTTCCCTCCCCATAAAATATCAACCCCCACCCCCGTGAAATATCACCCCCTCTCCTGTGTAGTATCTCCCTCATCCCCCTTGAAATAACAGGCCCCCACTGTGAAATATTCCCGTCCCCTGTGAAATAATTGCCTCTGCTGAAATATCACAACCTCCCCTCCCACCCCCTCTTGTCAAATATTATCGCCCCACCTCTCATTCTCCGTGAAATATCACCTACCATTAAAGAATTATTGATTGACGTTTTTCTCACGAACGAATTAAATATTCCTTCCACAATGCTCTTCCTAATGGTGATTTTGGTGCGAAAAATATTATATTTCCGTTTTCGTACGCGAGTAAATTATGAAGAGATGAATAAAAAATCTGTATATATTTTTTCTTTTTTCTTAATGGGGTTCTCCGAGCGTTGGGTAATGCCTGTAAAAATTTTGAGCATAGTGGAGGCTAATTTGCATCTGAGGTAATGCAAAGCTTTTTGAAATAAAGATTTTTTTATTATACTCCATGAGTGGATGAAGTAACAGTTGTTAATTGAGGCTTCTTGATTTATTGTTTTCTCTCTCTCTCTCTCTCTCTCTCTCTCTCTCTCTCTCTCTCTCTCTCTATTTGCAGTACCAGTGAAAATATTCAATATTAATATTCATTATAATGTCCAAATATTCAAAGATCATGTTTCACCTCCAGTTACAAGTTGGGAAATTTCTTCCAAAACTAAAAGTGACGTAACAAAGAAGATTCTTTCTTTGCCGTTTACTGTTAGTCATTAATATCGTATACTTATATAATATATATATATATATATATATATATATATATATATATATATATATATATATAATATGAACTGATCTGCATAGAAAATTCATGCGTGAGATGTAACGGAAATTCTACTAGATGTGTTGTGCGTATGTGTGATCAGAGAGTAACGATCAGATAGATATCGTTTGATTCTCGAATGCCCATAATGGGAATCGTTGGTGGCGTGGCGTGGGTGATTTCAAATGAGTCCATACATCGAAGACCCTTATTGGTTCATTTCAATTATAAGAGGCCAATCAGCTTAGACCTGTGACCCAAACAAGTTCAGTTTGAAAAGTTAAGAGTCAGTAGGGAATTAGTGCGTCGACGATGTCAGGGCGCGTCTCAAAGACAGTGGTCGGCGCGTGTCGCCTTAGAGTACCTTCCGACTATATAATAATCATATAATTAGTAGAGTATTATTAGCAACAG
The DNA here is from genome assembly GCF_015104395.2 of Macrobrachium nipponense. Taxonomy (NCBI): domain Eukaryota; kingdom Metazoa; phylum Arthropoda; class Malacostraca; order Decapoda; family Palaemonidae; genus Macrobrachium; species Macrobrachium nipponense. The sequence goes on along the minus strand of NC_061103.1, from coordinate 6,365,260 downwards.
GGCCCTGTGTAACTATTAAGGAAAATACACGTGTGTTAATTTTATATTACGCGTTTCATTGTACTGGTAGAACCCTTGTATGATCGAAAATCAGGTCATATAAATTGGTGTCAGTCGTGGGGTCTTGCCAGTGCATAATAATTAACAGCGTAATTGTGAAGGTGAAATAAACAATGCAAACTCGAAGAAAAGCGGCGCGCGACGGTGGGAGTGCCAGTACTAGCAGCACCAGTGCTAACAATAACAGTGCCGAGAAAAAGGACAGTGTGAATGATCCGGCAGTGGCAACAATTATCCAACACGCGTAGAAGAGTTACACAAATTAACAAAAGAAACGCAAACAAAAAAGCCCGTCGACACCCACAATTTCGGCCAACGTCGCGTCGTTCACGCAAGTGCGATCAGACGAAAAGTTAGAAAAAACTGCCAGTGCTAGATGGATCCGTGCCTGAGTTTGATAACTTACGCACTGGTGAAGGCTTCCTTTCGATCGAGACCTTTATAAAGTGTGTTGAAAACGCCACAATTGGTTGGACAGATAGAGAAAAGATTGTGCAAGCGAAACAGAAGATCATCAGTGATGCAGCACGACAGATCAGGAGCTGGGACGTCCGTAATTCGGCAGACTGGGGTACTTTTAAACAGCACCTCACTCAGCAGTTTGCCCTACATCGAGAGGAAAAGATGGGGCTAATGGAAGGTTATGACCCCAAGTTAGGGGTGGGAGAGTCGATTTCAGCCTTCTACTATCGCGTCTGTGAGGACTATGAGTCCCTCACCCCTGAGGAAGACCAGACTGTAGAGGGAAAAGAAAACTTCTGTCGACGCATGCTGAAACGAATTCTTCCCCACCTCCGTAGCGGGGATTTTATTGCGTGATGACAAGAGGCCATTACACACCTTGCTGCCGAAGGTACAACAACTATTCGACCACAGACGACGCCAGCAAACAAGGATGGGGGCACAGGCCACCTCCCAACCGGTTGTTGCAACGGTTAACCAATCTGACCCAGCGAATCCTCCTCCGCCAGCCTCACTCACCATCCAGGGGGCCGGGTCACGCACCCAGGGGCCTCGAAGAGGCAAGGGGAAAACAGCAGGGAATTACATGGTTGGCCGTTGCTGGGGGTGTAGGAGAGAGGGCCCTCTTTCATCGAGCCACGACGTTGTTTTCGATGCAAAGCAACAGACCACCTCGTGAGCGCTTGTTCAAAAAACGACGACGGCCAGCGGAACAACGTTCCCCCCCTCACCAAGGAGAGGAAGGGGAAGGCGGCGTGGAGGAGGAGTCGGGAGGACCCCCGACTACACCCACGGCCGCCGGGTCCAACCAACGACCATGTCCCCGGTAGGACAAGGGACGCCTTGTCGGGGAGGAGGGGAAGTCAGCCAACCCCTTGAGAAGTAGTGCATAGCCCTCCCCCACCCGTCGCTGCCCATGCCCGGTCGTTCAGAGTGCCAGGAGAAAGGCAAGAGCCTATCTCCCACTCTCAACCCACGAAGGAAGCCGTGGTGCCGATCGTGCAAATATGGGTAGGGGAGCGACAGGGAAGGGCGTTGATCGACACTGGTGCAAGTGTGTCTCTGTTAGAAGAACACCTGGTGACAGGATCGGTGCAGCCGATGAAAGTTTCTTTGGTTTTGAGTACTGCAGGTGGTCATCGGATGGTAACCCAGAGGGCTGTGAAACAACAGGTAATCATCGATGGGCGAGTGGTGATACATACCTTTTATGTAGTGCCAGCATTACAAGTAGAAGGAATTTCAGTTATTTTAGGAATTGATTTTGTGGATAGGAACGAAATAAGAGTGGCTGGCACAGCCGGGAAAGGGATCGAGGTATGTTTAAAGGGACAAAGAATTCCCACAGAGGGGGAGAGACCGAGGTGCCTACGAGTCTCCCTTAAGTCGAAGGGAGCTGGGGGAAAAGTACCCGCTGCCCCAGAGGCGGGAGATGTGGCACCACCCCGGACCCTCTCATCCCTCGCCGTGACACCCTCACGGAGCATACCGGAAGGCACTTTAGTTATGATCAGACCCCATAACAAATGGGACGATTTTATCATTCCGGGTCTGAGTGAGGTAATACAGGGAGAAGTTAATGTGCCATTTATGAATGTCAGTGACCAGCGTATCGTACTAGACAGCGAGTCGATATGCGACCTTGAACCTTGTGAAATAGCAGATGCTTCTTACACTCTCGCGACCTTGGGTAGCACGTGTCAAGGTCGCAGTGAGGAACGTCCAAGTAGACTCCTCCGGACAGCTGGTGGGTCTACCCCTGTTACTTATCAGAATATTGTCAAAGAAATCGTCGAAGGTTATCAATATGTAATCGCGATTGGCGACAAAACCCCAGGCAGAGTAAATAGTTTTCCTTTTGTTATAGAAACCGGGGGTCATCCACCCATAAGATCTAAGCCTTATAGAATACCAGTTTGTTATCAGCGGGAAGTGGAGAACGAGATTAATAAAATAAGAGAACAAGGGACAATTAGAGAAAGTGAATCCCCCTGGGCCTCGCCAATCGTATTGGTTAAAAAGAAGGATGGTTCTCTTAGGCTATGTGTGGATTGAATAGTATCACAAAAGACAATGCATTCCCATTGCCCTCTATCGAAGAGTTGTTGATTAAGGTCAGGGAAAGTAAATTCTTCACCACCTTAGATTTAAAGTCAGGGTATCATCAAATACCTATAGACGAGAGTAGCAAGGAAAAGACAGCCTTTATAGCTAATGATCAATTGTTTGAATATAATTACCTCCCTTTTGGGGTAAAGAATGCTCCTGCTCATTTTTCACGAGTTATGATGTCCGTATTAGCTCCGCTATTAGGACAGCGTGTTTGTTTATGTAGATGACATAATCATAATAGGGGCTACAGTAGAAGAACACAAGAAGAACATTATTGAAGTTTTAGAAGCTTTAAAGCGACAAGGGATGAAAATTAATCTAACCAAATGTAAATTCTTTCAGCAAGAAGTTGAATTTTTGGGGCACATCGTAACATCTGAAGGCCTTAAGCCTTGTGCCAATAAAGTAGCAGCAATTAGAGAATTTTCCTGACCAAAGAATGCAAAGGAAGTAGCCAGTTTCCTTGGGCTCACGGGCTACAACCATAAATTCATAAAAAATTTCAGGAAAATAGCGAGACCGCTAGATTCATTGAGAAAGCAGAAAGATTTTCATTGGGAACGAGAGGAAGAAATAGCTTTTCAAGAATTAAAGATTTCACTCACTAGTAATGAACTATTAGCTTATCCAAAGTTTGATCGAGCATTTATAGTAACCACTGACGCGAGCAGTATAGCTATTGGGGGAGTGATTTCTCAAGTTGACGATGCAGGAAATGAAAAGCCGATTTGTTTTGCATCACGAGCATTGAAGGGAGCAGAGAAGAATTACAGTACTTTCGATAGCGAGGCATTGGCTATTCTATGGATGCTGGAGAGACATCGCTATATTTTATTGGGGCATAAAGTCAAAATTAACACAGATCATCGCCCATTGAGAGATTTATTCAAGAAAGGGGATTTGACAACTTGACAGGCTCGTTGGATGTTCTAGAACGGCTGTTAGAGTTTGATATTGTGGGAATTGAACATATAGCAGGGAAAACAAATAAAGTAGCGGATGCCCTCTCCAGAAGTGCCATAATGGGAGTTACAACTCAAACAGC
>NC_061103.1:6346581-6351581 GCF_015104395.2 Macrobrachium nipponense | reverse complement strand
TGGATCCAATTCCCTATGCATCGTAATTGCTGTTATTAATGGGAATATCAAACAGCTCTGACTATTGCATCAAATTCCTATCATCAAGGGAATTCCAGACACCATCCTCCTGAAGGTAAAGATTCCTCTTGAAGGTAACGAATTACATAACGCTGCAGAGCCAAGGCAGATACCCCAACCGCCTCTGCACCAGCACAGCTACCGTCGTAAAAAAATCCAGGGCGCCATCAACCTACACGAGGGCACGTGCGTCAGGTGCAATATATGGGCACGGCGTATGCCCTTTATGGTTTCAATTGCCGTCGTGTCCAGGTCGTTGTCGCCGTATGATTCCCGGTCGCCCGCGACCACCTGAAGGGAACGCGGCAGGTGGAATATATATATGGGCGCGACGGGTGTCTTCTATTGCCCCGCCGACTGTGGCATCGGTAATGCTGTCTCGGTGAGATTTTTTTCATTATTTTTCCAGTCTTCTTCGCCTTCCTGCAAGGACTGCGGTGTGGAAATAAGGGCTGGAAAGGACCTCTGTCTACAGGTGACGTCTGAAGTCTTATACTTTAATTCTTTTTTTGTTTTTTGTTTTTTGTTTTTGGAAGGTTTGAAAGTCTACGAGGGTCGTTGATGAAGCCTTTGGAACTTCTTGAAGACATAGGGGTGGGGTTGGTGGGGGGAGGGGTGGAAATTAAAACAGAAGACGTGGGATACAAATAGAGTTTGTTAGTAAATACTTCTGTATCTCTGGATTTAAACTCCTCACGTAAATCTGATATTATGCACGTAAACTAGCTGGCTGGCTTTCTCCATACTTTCTTATAGGAAAAGCGTTTCGCGTAAAAAAAAAAAAAAATCATCAAAACTGCTTAATCAGTGAGAGGGGGGAGCTAGAGTCAGGCTAAAACACATTAACAAGTATTGCAGTCAATACTATACTGATATGCAACATCATTGTCACTTCAGACCATCAATGGCACGTTGTCATTTCTTACATATATTGCATAATTCCCCTCACCTTACGTCTAATCTTTTCATTTATTAATTCTAAACTATTTTTTTTCTTTTTTCTGAGAACTCACTCAGTGGTAATATTACCGAAGGAGGCAGACAGACAGACAGAGAAACAAATCGAGAAGGTATGTAAACATAAAACATGCAATTTATCGAAAAAAACCCATTAATTGCATTAGTATTATCATGAATTGTAAACAGTTGAGTTTTTATATAAAATCATAGTCGATGCGTCCCCTACAGTTTGTGATTCTCTCTCTCTCTCTCTCCTCTCTCATCTCTATACTTCTCTCTTCTCTCTCTCTCTCTCTCATTTCTGTTTTATTCTTTAAACAATTTGTATGTTGATTTCATAACGGTATTTTTTTTTTTTTTTCTCTCTCTCTCTCGCTCTTCTCTCTCTCTCTCTCTCTCCTCTCTTAGATGTACTTTACAATATTTGCTTGTATTCCTGTCCTCTCTTGTCTCTGTCTGTCTGTCTATCTCTCTCTCTCTCTCTCTCTCTCTCTCTCTCTCTCTCTGTCAGATGTACTTTACAATATTTTGCTTGTATTCCTGTCCTCTCTGTCTCTGTCGTCTCTGTCTGTCTGTCTCTCTCTCGCTCTCTCTCTCTCTCTCTCTCTCTCTCTCTCTCTCTCTCTCATACCTATGATTATTTTTTATCGCAAAACGCTTAAACCTTAAAAAAAAAAAAATCATATAATTCTATAAAGAACAAACTTGACCATCCGACGTCGTTAAATTCGCCCGCACAGCTCTCCATCCCACGTCCCCTTCATTATCTACCCCTATTTAGCACCACTTTCATTAGCATCCCCTTCTTTACCGCATCCCGATATACCTCCTCTCTGTTTATCGTTCCACTTGTTCCCCCACCGTTCGAGTGTTCCTCTCCCTAAAGGGGAATTCGTTCTGACATTTCGAGGACCGAGTTATATAGAACGTGTCGGAGAAGGGTTTAGTCATATTGCTTTCATACAATCCATGATTTGAGTGTTGGTACTGTCTGTCAGTCAGTCATAAAACTAGGTTATAATCAATAAATAATAAACTAAAATCATTCATCAGAAATGCAAAAAATTACTAAAATAATGTATTTAAATTGCAATAGATATTTTTTTTTACTTTTTAATTTTTATATGTTACGTTTATTTTACTCTATGTAGGTGAATTTTAAATGATTTTTTACTTAAATCTTGATTTTTTAAAGGGTGATTTTATATAAAAGACGTAGAATATGATTATTTAGCCTTTAAATGTTATTTTATCGTATATTCTGGCTGTGCAGAAGTCCAAGGAATAGGGCTCCTTTATTAGATACTTGTCTGACGACAAAGATTTGGACTCTATCGGCTAAATGCTAACACTAACTAGAAATAAAATCTTTCTGCGTTTTAGTGAAGATACAACAAACAATTGAAACAGATCCTTCATTGAATTAAGATACTACCAGCATAACTTTCAGTTAAGGTGCCCCAAATAACTGGAAACAGATTTCCTTCATTGTTTGAGTTAGTTACCAGCAATAACGTTTAGTAGAGATACCACAATATCTGGTTAAGGACGTCCATCTGGACCCAATTCCCAATGCATCGTAATTGCTGTTATTAATGGGAATATCAAACAGCTCTGTCTATTGCATCAAATTCCTATCATCAAGGGAATTTCAGACATGATCCTCCTGAAGGTAAAAAAACACAGAAAGGTTGATTCCTCTTGAAGGTAAAGAATTACATAACGATGCAGAGCCAAGGCTGATACCCCAACCACCTCTGCATTAGCACAGCTACCGTCGTAAAAAGAATCCAGGGCGCCATCAACCTCCACGAGGGCACGTGCGTCAGGTGCAATATATGGGCACGGCGTATGCCCTTTATGGCTTCAATTGCTGTCGTGTCCAGGTCATTGTCGCCGTATGATTCCCGGTCGCCCGCGACCACCTGAAGGGAACGCGGCAGGTGGAATATATATATGGGCGCGACGGGTGTCTTCTATTGCCCCGCCGACTGTGGCATCGGTAATGCTGTCTCGGTGAGATTTTTTTTTTCCAGTCTTCTTCGCCTTCCTGGAAGGGCTGCAGTGTGGAAATAAGGGCTGGAAGGACGTCTGATAACAGGTGACGTCTGAAATCTTATACTTTAATTCTTTTTTTTTTTTTTTTTTTTGGTTAGAAGGTTTGAAAGTCTACGAACGTCGTTGATGAAGCCTTTGGAACTTCTTGAAGACATAGGGGGTGGTGTGGGTTTGGGTGGGGGGAGGGGTGGAAATTAAAACAGAAGACGTGAGATACAAATAGAGTTTCTTAGTAAATACTTCTGTATCTCTGGATTTAAACTCCTCACGTAAATCAGATATTTTGTAGGTAAAAACTAGCTGGCTAGCTTTCTCCCATACTCTCTTATTGGAAAAGCGTTGCTCGTAGAAAAAATCATCAAAAATCAGTGAGAGGGGGAAGCTAGAGTCAGGCTAAATCACATTAACAAGTATTGCAGTCAATACTATACTGATATGCACATCATTGTCACTTCAGAACCATCATAGCACGTTCTCACTTCTTACATATATTGCATAATTCCCCTCCACCTTACGTCTAATCTTTTCATTTATTAATTCTAAATATTTTCTTTTTTCTGAGAACTCACTCAGTGGTAATATTACCGAAGAGACAGACAGACAGACAGAGAAACAATCGAGAAGGTATGTAAACATGTAATTTATCAAGCCATTAATTGCATTAGTATTATCATGAATTGTAAACAGTGAGTTTTTACAAATGTCATAGTCGATGCGTCCCCTACAGTTTGTATTCCTCTCTCTCTGTCTCTCTCTGTCTCTGTCTCTTGCTCTCTCTCTCTCTCTCTCGTCTCTCTCAGATGCACTTGTAAGATGCACTTTGCAATAATTGCTGGTATATTTCTGTTCTCTCTCTCTCTCTCTCTCTCTCTCTCTCTCTCTCTCTCTCTGTTAGATGTACTTACAATATTTGCTTGTATTCCTGCCTCTCTCTCTCTCTCTCTCTCTCTCTCTCTCTCTCTCTCTCTCTCAGTCAGATGTACTTTACAATATTTGCTTGTATTCCTGTCCTCTCTGTCTGTCTGGTCGTCTGTCTGTCTCTCTCTCTCTCTCTCTCATACCTGTGATTATTTTTATCGCAAACGGTTAACCTAAATTAAAAAAAAGACATATAATTCTATAAAGAACAAACTTGACCATCCGACGTCGTTAAATTCACCCGCACAGCTCTCCATCCCACGTCCCCTTCATTATCTACCCCTATTTAGCAAACACTCTCATTAACTCCCCTTCTTTACCATCCCGTTATACCTCCTCTCTGTTTATCGTTCCACTTGTTCCCCCACCGTTCGAGTGTTCCCTTCGCAAAGGGGGGGGAACTCGTTCTGACATTTCGTGGACCGAGTTATATAGAACGTCTGGTGTCGGAGAAGGGCTTGTCACATTGCTTTAATACAATCATGATTGAAGTGTTGGTCCTGTCTGTTAGTCAATCATAAAACTAGGTATAATCAATAAATGATAAACTAAAATCATTCATCAGAAATGCAAAATCACTAAAATAATGTATTCATATCCTTTTACATGATTATTAGGAAATAAATAATAAACAAAACTTTTTCATCAGAAAGAATGCAAAACACTAAAATAATGTATTTAAATTGCAATAGATCTTTTTGTTTACCTTTTACTTTTTAAATGTTACGTTTATTTTACTCTATGTAGGCGATTTTTTAAATGATTTTTTACTTAAATCTTGATTTTTTAAGGGTGATTTTATATAAAAGACGTAGAATATGATTATTTAGCCTTTAATGTTATTTCATCGTATATTCTGCTGTGCAGAAGTCCAAGGAATAGGGCTCCTTTATTAGATACTTGTCTGACGACAAGATTGGATTCTATCTCGGCTAAATGCAAACAGTAACTAGAAATATATCTTTCTGCGTTTTAGTGAAAGATACAACAAACAACTGGAAACA
>NC_061103.1:6316665-6346081 GCF_015104395.2 Macrobrachium nipponense | reverse complement strand
CAAACAACTGGAAACAGATCCTTCATTGAGTTAAGATACAACCAACAAAAACTTTTAATTAAGGTGCCTCAAATAACTGGAAATAGATCCTTCATTGTTTGAGTTAGTTACCAGCAATAACGTTTGTAGAGGTACCACAATATCTGGGGTTAAGGATCGTAATTGCTGTTATTAATGGGAATATCAAACAGCTCTGACTATTGCATCAAATTCCTATCATCAAGGGAATTTCAGACACGATCCTCCTGAAGGTAAAGAATTACATAACGCTGCAGAGCCAAGGCAGATAGCCCAACCAAATCTCTGCACCGCACAGCTCCCGTCGTAAAAAAAATCCAGGGCGCCATCAACCTCCACGAGGGCACGTGCGTCAGGTGCAATATATGGGCATGGCGTATGCCCTTATGGCTTCAATTGCGTCGTGTCCAGGTCGTTGTCGCCGTATATTCCCGGTCGCCCGCGACCACCTGAAGGGAACGCGGCAGGTGGAATATATATATGGGCGCAACGGGTGTCTTCTATTGCCCCGCCGACTGTGGCATCGTAATGCGGTCTCGGTGAGATTTTTTTCATTATTTTTCCAGTCTTCTTCGCCTTCCTGGAAGGGCTGCGGTGTTGAAATAAGGGCTGGAAAGGACGTCTGTCTACAGGTGACGTCTGAAGTCTTATACTTTAATTCTTTTTTTTTTTTTTTTTTTTTTTTTTAAGGTTTGAAAGTCTACGAGCGTCGTTGATGAAGCCTTTGGAACTTCTTGAAGTTATGGGGGTGGGGGGGTGGGGGGGGGTGTTGGGGGGGTTGGTTGAAATTAAAACAGAAGACTGAGATACAAATAGAGTTTGTTTAGTAAATACTTCTGTATCTCTGGATTTAAACTCCTCACGTAAATCAGATATTTTGCACGTAAAACTAGCTGGCTAGCTTTCTCCATACTCTCTTGATTGGAAAAGCGTGCTCGTAGAAAAAAATCATCAAAACTGCTTAATCAGTGAGAGGGGGAAGCTAGATACGTAGTTCAGGCTAAACACATTAACAAGTTATTGCAGTCAATACTATACTAATATGCAACATCATTGTCACTTTCAGACCATCAATGGCACGTTTGTCACTTCTTACATATTTTTGCATAATTCCCCCTCCAGCTTACGTCTAATCACTTTTATTTATTTATTCAAATATTTTCTTTTTTCTGATAACTCACTCAGCGGTAATATTACCGAAGAGACAGACAGACAGAGAAACAAATCGAGAAGGTATGTAAACATGTAATTTATCAAGCCATTAATTGCATTAGTATTATCATGAATTGTAACAGTTGAGTTTTTTACCAAATGTCATAGGCGATGCGTCCCCTACAGTTTGTGATTCTCTCTCTCTCTCTCTCTCTCTCTCTCTCTCTCTCTCTCTCAGATGCACTTTACAATAATTGCTGGTATTTCTGTCCTCTCTCTCTCTCTCTCGTCATTCTCTCTCTCTGTCAGATGTACTTTACAATATTTGCTTGTATTCCTGTCCTCTCTGTCTGTCTGTCTGTCTGTCTGTCCTGTCTGTCTCTCTCTCTCTCTCTCTCTCTCTTATACCTGTGATTATTTTATCGCAAAACGCTTAACCTAAATTAAAAAAAAAAAAAACATAATTCTATAAAGAACAAACTTGACCATCCGACGTCGTTAAATTCGACGCACGCACAGCTCTCCATCCCACTCCCCTTCATTATCTACCCCATATTAGCACCACTTTCATTAGCATCCCCTTCTTTACCATCCCGTTATACCTCCTTTCTGTTTATCGTTCCACTTGTTCCCCCACCGTTCGAGTGTTCCTATCCCTAAAGTGGAATTCGTTCAGACATTTCGAGGACCGAGTTAAGTGTTGGTCCTGTCTGTTGGTCAATCATAAAACTAAGTTATAATCAATAAATAATAAATAAAAACTAAAATCATTCAATCAGAAAGAATGCAAAACTCACTAAAATAATGAATTCAATTGCATTGTTTTTTTTTATTTTTTATGTGTATATTGCATTAGGTTATAAATCAATTAATAATAAACTAAAATCATTCATCAGCAAGAATGCAAAGCTCATTAAAATAATGTACTCAAATTACAATGTTTTTTTTTTTTACATTTTATATGTATGTTACATTAGGGTATAATCAATAAATAATAAACTAAAATCATTCATCAGAAAGAATGCAAAACTCACTAGAATAATGTATTGTAAAATTGCAATAGATATTTTTTTTCACTTTTAAATTTTTATGTTACGTAGTTTAACTCTATTTAGGCGATTTAAAAATTTTTTTTTTTTTTTTTTTACTAAATCTTGATTTTTTTTATCGGAGATTTTATGTGCAAGACATAAAATATGATTGTTTAGCCTTTAAATGTTATTTTATCGTATATTCTAACTGTGCAGAAGTCCAGTTACAAGAAATAAACCTTTCTGTGTTTTAGTGAAGATACAACAAACAACTGGAAACAGATCCTTCATTGAGTTAAGATACTACCAGCATACCTTTCAGTTAAGGTGCCTCAAATAACTGGAAACAGATCCTTCATTGTTGAGTGAGTTACCAGCAATAACGTTTACCAGAGATACCACAATAATCTGGTTAAGGACGTCCATCTGGACCCAATTCCAATGCATCGTAATTGCTGTTATTAATGGGAATATCAAACAACACTGAACTGTTCCATTAAAATTGCTTATTATCAAGGGAATTTCAAACATGATCCTCCTGAAGGCAAAGAATCCTCCTGAAGGTAAAGAATTACATAACGATGCAGAGCCAAGGCAGATACCCCAACCCCCTCTGTACCAGCACAGCTCCCGTCGTAAAAAGAATCCAGGCGCCATCAACCTCCACTAGGGTACGTGCGTCAGGTGCAATATATGGGCACGGCGTATGCCCTTTATGGCTTCAATTGCAGTCCTGTCCAGGTCGTTGTCACTGTATGATTCCTGGTCGGCCCGCGACCACCTAAAGGGGACGCGGCAGGAGGAATATATATATGGGCCGCGACGGGTGTCTTCTATTGCCCCGCCGACTGTGGCATCGGTAATGCTGTCTCGGTGAGATTTTTTTTCATTATTTTCCAGTCTTCTTTGCCTTCCTGGAAGGGCTGCAGTGTGGAAATAAGGGCTGGAAAGGACGTCTGTCAACAGGTGACGTCTGAAGTCTTATACTTTACTTTTTTTTTCAAGGTTTGAAAGTTTACGAGCGTCGTTGATGAAGCCTTTGGAACTTCTTGAAGTTATGGGGGGTGGGTGGTGGGTGGTGGGAGAGGGGGGGAAATTAAAACAGAAGACGTGAGATACAAATAGAGTTTGTTAGTTAAAACTTCTGTATCTCTGGATTTAAACTCCTCACTGAAATTAGATTATTTTGTACGTAAAACTAGCTGGCTGGCTTTACTCTCTTATTGGAAAAGCGTTGCTCGTAGAAAAAAATCATCAAAAATCAGTGAGAGGGGGGAGCTAGAGTCAGGCTAAAACACATTAACAAGTATTGCAGTCAATACTATACTGATATGCAACATCATTGTCACTTCAGACCATCAATGGCACGTTGTCACTTCTTACATATATTGCATAATTCCCCTCCACCTTACGTCTAATCACTTTATTTATTTATTCTAAATATTTTCTTTTTTCTGATAACTCACTCAGCGGTAATATTACCGAAGAGACAGACAGACAGAGAAACAAATCGAGAAGGTATGTAAACATGTAATTTATCAAGCCATTAATTGCATTAGTATTATCATGAATTGTAACAGTTGAGTTTTTTACAAATGTCATAGGCGATGCGTCCCCTACAGTTTGTGATTCTCTCTCTCTCTCTCTCTCTCTCTCTCTCTCTCGTCAGATGTACTTTACAATATTTGCTTGTATTCCTGTCCCCTCTCTCTCTCTCTCTCTCTCTCTCTCTCTCTCTCATTTCTGTTTTTATTCTTTAAAACAATTTTGTATGTTAATTTCATAAACTTTATTTCTCTCTCTCCTCTCTCTCTCTCTCATTTCTGTTTTCATTCTTTAAACAATTTTGTATGTTAACTTCGTAAATTTATTTCTCTCTCTCTCTCTGTGTGTGTGTGTGTGTGTGTGTGTGTGATTATTGTTTTTATCGCAAAAACGCTTAACCTTATTAAAAAAAATCATATAATCTATAAAGAACAAACTTGAACATCCGACGTCGTTAAATTCGCCCGCACAGCTCTCCATCCCACGTCCCCTTCATTATCTACCCCTATTTAGCACCACTTCCATTAGCATCCCCTTCTTTACCATCCCGTTATACCTCCTCTCTGTTTATCGTTCCACTTGTTCCCCCAACGTTCGAGTGTTCCCTTCGCAAAGGGGGAACTCGTTCTGACATTTCGTGGACCGAGTTCTATAGAACGTCTGGTGTCGGAGAAGGGTTTAGTCATATTGCTTTCATACAATCATGATTTGAGTGTTGGTACTGTCTGTCAGTCAGTCATAAAAAACTAGGTTATAATCAATAAATAATAAACTAAACAAAAAAATCATTCAAGATATGCAAAAAATACTAAAATAATGTATTTGAATTGCAATAGATATTTTTTTTAACTTTTTACTTTTATATGTTACGTTTATTTTACTCTATGTAGGTGAAATTTTTAAATGATTTTTTACTTAAATCTTGATTTTTTAAGGGTGATTTTATATAAAAGACGTAGAATATGATTATTTAGCCTTTAAATGTTATTTTATCGTATATTCTGGCTGTGCAGAAGTCCAAGAAATAGGGCTCCTTTATTAGATACTTGTCTGACGACAAGATTGGATTCTATCTCGGCTAAATGCTAACAGTAACTAGAAATAAATCTTTCTGCGTTTTAGTGAAGATACAACAAACAATTGGAAACAAATCCTTCATTGAATTAAGATACTACCAGCAATAACTTTCAGTTAAGGTGCCTAAAATAACTGGAAAACAGATCCTTCATTGTTTGAGTTAGTTACCAGCAATAACGTTTACCAGAGATACCACAATATCTGGTTAAGGGACCGTGGCCATCTGGACCCAATTCCCTATGCATCGTAATTGCTGTTATTAATGGGAATATCAAACAGCTCTGACTATTGCATCAAATTCCTATCATCAAGGGAATTTCAGACACGATCCTCCTGAAGGTATCGAATCCTCCTGAAGGCAAAGAATTACATAACGCTGCAGAGCCAAGGCGAGATAACCCCCACCAACCCACCTCTGTACCAGCACAGCTCCCGTCGTTAAATAATTCCAGGGCGCATCAACCTACACGAGGGCATGTGCGTCAGGTGCAATATATGGCACGGCGTATGCCCTTTGATGGCTTCAATTGCCTTCGTGTCCAGGTCGTTGTCGCCGTATGATTCCCGGTCGCCCGCGACCACCTGAAGGGAACGCGGCAGGTGGAATATATATATGGGCGCGACGGGTGTCTTCTATTGCCCCGCCGACTGTGGCATCGGTAATGCTGTCTCGGTGATATTTTCTTTTTTCCAGTCTTCTTCTTCGCCTTCCTGGAAGGGCTGCAGTGTGGAAATAAGGGCTGGAAAGACTTCTGTCTACAGGTGACGTCTGAAGTCTTTATACTTTACTTTTTTTTTCAAGGTTTGAAAGTTTACGAGTGTCGTTGATGAAGCCTTTGGAACTTCTTGAAGTTATGGGGGGTGGGGTGTGTGGGGGGAAGGGTGGAAATTAAAACAGAAGACGTTGTGATACAACATAAAGTTCCCTGCTAGTAAATAACTTCTGTATCCTTGGATTTAAACTGCTCGCGTAAATAAGATTATATTGTACGTAAAACTAGCCGGCTGGCTTTCTCCATACTCTCTTATTGGAAAAGCGTTGCTCGTAGAAAAAAATCATCAAAACTGCTTAATCAGTGAGAGGGGAAGCTAGAGTCAGGCTAAAACACATTAACAAGTATTGCAGTCAATACTATACTGACATCATTGTCATTTCAGACCATCAATAGTCACGTTCTCACTTCTTACATATAGTTGCATAATTCCCCTCCACCTTACGTCTAATATCTTCATTTATTTATTCTAAATATTTTCTTTTTTTTGAGAACTCACTCAGCGGTAATATTACCGAAAAGACAGACAGACAGACCTAGAAACAAATCGAAAGGTATGTAAACATGAAATTTATCGACCCATTAATTGCTTAGTATTATCATGAACTGTAAAACAGTTTTTAGCTTTTTTACAAGTTTTTTGTTCTCTCTCTCTCTCTCTCTCTCTCTCTCTCTCTCTCTCTCTCAGATGCACTTTACAATATTTGCCTGTATTTCTGTCTCTCTCTCTCTCTCTCTCTCTCTCTCTCTCTCTCTCTATCTCTCTCTCTGTCAGATGTACTTTACAATATTTGCTTGTAGTCCTGTCCTTCTCTCTCTCTCTCTCTCTCTCTCTCTCTCTCTCTCACTCTCATTTCTGTTTTCATTCTTTAAAAACCATTTTGTATGTTAATTTATCACCCCAATCCCTCTCTCTCTCTCTCTCTCTCTGTCTCTCTCTGTCTCTCTCTTTCTCTCTCTGTCTCTCGTCAGATGTACTTTACAATATTTGCTTGTATTCCTGCCCTCTCTCTCTCTCTCTCTCTCTCTCTCTCTCTCTCTCTCTCTCTCTCTCTCTGTCAGATGCACTTTACAATAATTGCTGGTATTTCTGTCCTCTCTGTCTGTCTGTCTCTCTCTCTCTCTCTCTCTCTCTCTCTCTCTCTCTGTCAGATGTACTATACAATATTTGCTTGTATTCCTGTCCTCTCTCTCTCTCTCTCTCTCTCTCTCTCTCTCTCATACCTGTGATTATTTTTATTCCAAAAACGCTTAACCTAAATTAAAAAAAAAAAACATATAATTCTAAATAAAGAAAAAAACTTGACCATCCGACGTCGTGAATTGGAAATTCGGCCCGCACAGCTCTCCATCCCACGTCCCCTTCATTATCTACCCCTATTTAGCAACCACTTTCATTAGCATCCCCTTCTTTACCATCCCGTTATACCTCCTCTCTGTTTATCGTTCCACTTGTTACCCCCACCGTTCGAGTGTTCCCTTTGCAAAGGGCATTCGTGGACGAGTTATTATATAGGACGCCTGGTGTTGAAGGGTTTTGGTCATATTGCTTTCATACAATCATGATTTGAGTGTTGGTCCCATCTGTTAGTCAGTCATAAAACTAGGTTTTTAACCAATATAATAACTAAACTAAAATCATTCATTAGAAATGCAAAGCTCACTAAATAATGTATTCAAATTTACTATTTACATGTATATTACATTAGGTTATAATCAATAAATAATATCTAAAATCATTCACTAGAAAGAATGCAAACCTCACTAAAATAATGTATTCAAATTGCATTGTTTTTTTTTTTACTTTTTATATGTATATTACATTAGATTATAATCACTAAATAATAAAACTAAAATCATCATCACAAAGAATGCAAAACTCATTAAAATAATGAATTTAAATTACATTGGTTTTTTTACTTTTTATATGTATATCACATTCGGTTATAATCAATAAATAATAAACTAAAATCATTCATCACAAAGAATGTATCCAAATTGCAATAAATTTTTTTTTTCACTTTTTAATTTTTGTATGTTACGTTTTATTTTTACTCTATGTAGGCGATTTTTAAAATAATATTTTTACTTAAATCTTGATTTTTCAAGGGTGATTTTATATAAAATGATTATTTAGCCTTTCAATGTTATTTTATCGTATTTCTATATTCCGGCTGTGCAGAAGTCCACTTACAAGAAATAAACCTTTCTGTGTTTTAGTGAAGATACAACAAACAATTGGAAACAGATCCTTCATTGAGTTAAGATACAACCAACAAAAAACTTTTAATTAAGGTTGCCTCAAATAACTGGAAAACAGATCCTTCATTATTTGAGTTACCTTACCAGCAATTAAACGTTTAGTACGAGATACCACAATATCTGGTTAAGGACGTCCATCTGGACCCAATTCCCTATGCATCGTAATTGCTGTTTTTAATGGGAATATCAAAACAGCTCTGACTGATTGCCATCAAAATTCCTATTATCAAGGGGTGGGAATTTCAAAATCATGGGATTTTCCCTCCCTGAACGGTAAAAAAAAAAAAAAAAAAAACCCACCAAGGAGAAAGGTTTGATTCCTCTTGAAGGTAACGAATTACATAACGATGCAGAGCCAGGGCAGATACCCCAACCCCCTCTGCACCAGTACAGCTCCCGTCGTAAAAAGAAATCCAGGGCGCCATCAACCTCCACGAGGGCACGTGCGTCAGGTGCAATATATGGGCACGGCGTATGCCCTTTATGGCTTCAATTTCCGTCGTGTCCAGGTCGTTGTCGCCGTATGATTCCCGGTCGCCCGCGACCACCTGAAGGGAACGCGGCAGGTGGAATATATATATGGGCGCGACGGGTGTCTTCTATTGTCCCGCCGACTGTGGCATCGGTAATGCTGTCTCGGTGATATTTTCTTTTTTTCCAGTCTTCTTCGCCTTCCTGGAAGGGCTGCGGTGTGGAAATAAGGGCTGGAAAGGACGTCTGTCTACAGGTGACGTCTGAAGTCTTATACTTTACTTTTTTTTTTCAAGGTTTGAAAGTTTACGAGTGTCGTTGATGAAGCCTTTGGAACTTCTTGAAGTTATGGGGGGTGGGGTGTGTGGGGGGGAGGGGTGGGAAATTAAAACAGAAGACGTGTGTACAAATAAAGTCTGCTAGTAAATACTTCTGTATCTCTGGATTTAAACTGCTCGCGTAAATCAGATTATTTTGCCCGTAAAACTAGCTGGCTAGCTTTCTCCATACTCTCTTATTGGAAAAAGCGTTGCTCGTAGAAAAAATCATCAAACTGCTTAATCAGTTGAGAGGGGGAAGCTAGAGTCAGGCTAAAACACATTAACAAGTATTGCAGTCAATACTATACAATATGCAACATCATTGTCACTTCAGACCATCAATGGCACGTTGTCACTTCTTTCATATATTGCATAATTCCCCTCCACCTTACGTCTAATCACTTTATTTATTTATTCTAAATATTTTCTTTTTTCTGATAACTCACTCAGCGGTAATATTACCGAAGAGACAGACAGACAGACAGAGAAACAAATCGAGAAGGTATGTAAACATGTAATTTATCAAGCCATTAATTGCATTAGTATTATCATGAATTGTAACAGTTGAGTTTTTTACAAATGTCATAGGCGATGCGTCCCCTACAGTTTGTGATTCTCTCTCTCTCTCTCTCTCTCCTCTCTCTCTTCTCTCGGTCAGATGTACTTTACATATGTGGCTTGTATCACTGTCCTCCCTCTCTCTCTCTCTCTCTCTCTTCCTCCTCTCTCCTCTCGCTCTCTCTCTCTCTCTCTTTGGCTGTATCTGTCTTCCCTCTCTCTCTCTCTCTCTCTCTCTCTCTCTCTCTCTCTCTCTCTCTCTCTCTCTCATTTCTGTTTTTATTCTTTAAAACAATTTTGTATGTTAATTTCATAACTTTATTTCTCTCTCTCTCTCTCTCATTTATGTTTTCATTCTTTAAAACATTTTGTATGGTTAACTTCGTAACTTTATCTCTCTCATCATTCTTCTCTCTCCCACTCTCCTTCTTCTCTCTCTCTCTCTTTGTGATTATTTTTATCGCAAAACGCTTAACCTAAATAAAAAAAACACATATAATTCTATAAAGAACAAACTTGACCATCCGACGTCGTTAAATTCACCCGCACAGCTCTCCATCCCACGTCCCCTTCATTATCTACCCCTATTTAGCACCACTTTCATTAGCATCCCCTTCTTTACCATCCCGTTATACCTCGTCTCTGTTTATCGTTCCACTTGTTCCCCCAACGTTCGAGTGTTCCTTTCGTAAAGGGGGAACTCGTTCTGATATTTCGTGGACCGAGTTATATAGAACGTCTGGTGTCGGAGAAGGGTTTAGTCACATTGCCTTTAATACAATCATAATTGAAGTGTTGGTCCTGTCTGTCAGTCAATCATACAATCATAAAACTAGGATATAATCAATAATAATAAACTAAAATCATTCATCAGAAATGCAAAACTCACTAAAAATTAAATGAGCATTTAAAATTGCAATAGATATTTTTTTTACTTTTTACTTTTAATATGTTACGTTTATTTTACTCTATGAAGGCCGATTTTTTTAAATGATTTTTACTTAAATCTTGATTTTTTAAGGGTGATTTATATAAAAGACGTAGAATATGATTATTTAGCCTTTAAATGTTATTTTATCGTATATTCTGGCTGTGCAGAAGTCCAAGGAATAGGGCTCCTTTATTAGATACTTGTCTGGCGACAAGATTGGATTCTATCTCGGCTAAATGCTAACAGCAACTAGAAATAAATCTTTCTGTGTTTTAGTTTAAGATACAACAAACAGCTAGAAACAGATCCTTCATTGAGTTAAGATACAACCAATAAAAACTTTTAGTTAAGGTGCCTCAAATAACTGGAAACAGATCCTTCATTGTTTGAGTTAGTTACCAGCAATAACGTTTACCAGAGATACCACAATATCTGGTTAAGGACGTCCATCTGGACCCAATTCCCAATGCATCGCAATTGCTGTTATTAATGGGAATATCAAACAGCTCTGACTATTGCATCAAATTCCTATCATCAAGGGAATTTCAGACACAATCCTCCGAAGGTAAAGAATCTTCTTGAAGGTAAAGAATTACATAACGATGCAGAGCCAAGGCATACCCCAAACCACCTCTGCATTAGCACAGCTCCCGTCGTAAAAAAAAAATCCAGGGCGCCATCAACCTACACGAGGGCACGTGCGTCAGGTGCAATATATGGGCACGGCGTATGCCCTTTATGGTTTCAATTGCCGTCGTGTCCAGGTCGTTGTCGCCGTATGATTCCCGGTGGCCCGCGACCACCTGAAGGGAACGCGGCAGGTGGAATATATTATATGGGCGCGACGGGTGTCTTCTATTGTCCCGCCGACTGTGGCATCGGTAATGCTGTCTCGGTGAGATTTTTTTTTTATTATATTTCCAGTCTTCTTCGCCTTCCTGGAAGGGCTGCAGTGTGGAAATAAGGGCTGGAAAGGACGTCTGTCTACAGGAAGTGACGTCTGAAGGGTCTTATACTTTTTTTTAATTTTTTTTTATTTTTATTTTTGAAGGTTTGAAAGAAAGTTTACGAAAAAACGTTGTTGATGAAGCCTTTGGAACTTCTTGAAGTTATGGGGGGTGGGTGTGTGTGGGGGGGGAGGGGTGGAAATTAAAACAGAAGACGTGTGATACAAATAAAGTCTGCTAGTAAATACTTCTTTCTGCATCCTTGGATTTAACTGCTCGCGTAAATAAGATTATTTTGTACGTAAAACTAGCTGGCTGGCTTTCTCCATACTCTCTTATTGGAAAAGCGTTGCTCGTAGAAAAAAATCATCAAAACTCTGCTTAATCAGTGAGAGGGGGAAGCTAGAGTCAGGCTAAAACACATTAACAAGTATTTCAGTCAATACTATACTGACATGCAACATCATTGTCATTCAGACCATCAATAGCACGTTCTTACTTCTTACATATATTGCATAATTCCCTCCACCTTACGTCTAATCTTTTCATTTTTATTGATTCTAAATATTTTGTTTTCTTTTTTCTGAGAACTCACTCAGCGGTAATATTCCCACGAAGAGACAGACAGACAGACAGAGAAACAAATCGAAAAGGTATGTAAACATGTAATTTATCGACCATCTAATTGCATTAGTATTATCATGAACTGTAAACAGTTTAGTTTTTTACAATTTGTTGTTCTCTCTCTCTCTCTCTCTCTCTCTCTCTCTCTCTCTCTCTCTCATTTCTGTTTTCATTCTTTAAAACAATTTTGTATGTAATTTCATAGCTCTCTCTCTCTCTCTCTCTCTCTCTCTCTCTCTCTCTCTCTTCAGAACACTTTAAAAGTTTAAGCATTATAAAGTAATTAAGGATAAAATATGGGCAAAGTTATCGCGTCGTGGCACATAAACTATTCCATCCATTTTAAGGTAAAAAAAAAAAAAAACTTTTACATATAGATATACTTATATAAATAAATATAAGTGGTTTAAGTACATATATATTCCTCGTATAAGGAATTATAAGGCTCTCTCGATGTTTTTATTGAGGTTACCAATTACAGTTTTTTTTTATTATTATTATTAATTTTGATGGAAGTCGGAAAATTTTGGTAGGGGGAAAAATGAAACTATTGAGGCCATATGCCATTCGCCTAATTCCTGCCACATCCGACCCCCCACCCCCTTCCCCTACCCCTCAAACCGACACCCCCACCCCAGCCCTGTCAACCCCCCTTCCCAACACCCCACCCCTATCTACAGCTGTTCAGGGTGAAAGAATATATATATATATATATATATATATATATATATATATATATATATATATATATATATATATATATATATATATATATATATATATATATATATATATATATATAGTATGCGTGTGTATGCATGAATGTAAGCATACCCCTCATGCATTGGCATGTATGCATACCCAGGCATCGAGCCGCCCCAATTAACCGTGGCCTGATTTAACGACCGGCCACTTCAACCGTCCATTTGTCAAAATGGATCGTTGGGAATTACACGCAACAGGAGAGGTAGAAGAGAAGAGGAAATAAGAGTGAGAGAGAAAAATAAAAATAAAAAAAAGAAACTCGATTTACGCAACTAAAAGTCCCATCAGAGCTACGTAAATCTGGCTACTACAGATTTCGGAATCTTTTGGGATAAAATCGTTTATATGTATATATATATATATATATATATATATATATATATATATATATATATATATAAACATATCTATATATATATATATATATATATATATATATATATATATATATATGATCTCAAGACAGTCAAAATAAATATATGCATATAGTTTTAAAAATAAAAGAAAATACGAAATTGAAGCTTAAAAAATAAAAACACATGATTTATTGATGTAATCTTCGTAGGACTCAATGAATGAGATATAACTAAGAACCTTCCGAAAAAAATACCTTTAGCTAAATTTTAAATTAGGGTTTTAGCATGTCCCACATCGACTATCTTTCGGTTTTGTAGAACCTCCAAAAAAATAGCAAAAAAAAAAAAGCCTTTTTTTTTACTCTAAATCTGTTAAATACGGTTTTAAGTATGTCCCATATCCATATTTATTTGGTTTTGTAAAAAAAATAAAAAAAATTAACTTTTATCTAATTTGTAAATTAAGGTTTTAATGTGCCCCACATTCTCTATCTTCTGGTTTTGTAAAACCTCGAAAAACCAACCTTTATCTAAATTGTAAATTAGGGTTTTGATATGCTCCACATCCACTATTTTTTGCTTTTGTAAAAACCTCCAAAAAAAAACCTTTAGCCCATTCGTAAATTACGGTTTTAGTATGTCGCACATCCACTATCTTTCGGTTTGTAAAACCTCCCCAAAATAAAAATAAATAATTAAATAGATTGTAAATTGCGGTTTTAGTGTGTCAAACATCCACTACCTTTCGGTTTTGTAAAACATAAAAAAAAAAAAAAAAAAAAAAAAAACAAAAAAAAAAAAAAAAAAAACATTAAAAAAAACCTTCCCAAAACTAAAACTATAAAAATTTAACGGCTTACTGTTTTCTCCATCCAACATCTCTCGGTTTTTTCGACCTATATCTATTAAAGGAAGCCGAAGGACCATCAAGAAGTAAACATTGCCAACAACAACAAAAAAAGAAACCAGGAACATTCTCCCTTGGCAATCAAGATTCTAATCTGTTGAACGGCCCCACGACACACAACAATGAACATCGGAGAAAAACAGGGGCTTTTATATTCCCTGAAACCATATTCCGGTCTAGTCCACAGCACACCCCACCTTCTCTTCTATTAACTTTTGTTCCCTTTCCCCCCCTCAGGTGAAAGGAAAAGAAAATAGCGGCGGAAAAGGGTTGGGCGGGCAAAGAGAGACTGAAAAGAAGAAATAAAAAAAAGATATTGATTGACCATTGCAAACTCTTTCGGAAGGAAACATTTTAGACCAACCAGCTGTTGTCTCTGACGTTTTTATTTTTATTTTCATTTCTTTTAAATCTCACTGCAGGTGATGCATTCTTATCTATGTCTCGCAAAAATGATTAAGATTTCATACTTGATCGAAAGGTTGGGGCCAATTCTTACATGGTCACACCATACAGGGGTGGAGCAGGGAATTCAATTATAATTTATCTTGATTTAGAGCAAAGGTCTTTTACGTAGGTTTCGAAAGCTGTAACTCAGAACAGGTAATTGTCTTTTCGAATATGCCAGAACAAAATTTAGGCAATCTCTGATTATGTGGTCCGTTTAAACGTTCAAATCCTCACACACACACACACACACACACACACACACACACGCATATATATATATATATATATATATATATATATATATATATATATATATATATATATATATAGACACGTATATATATATATATATATATATATATATATATATATATATATATATGTACGTATATATATAAATATATATACGTATATATATATATATATATATATATATATATATATATATATATAATATATATATATATATATATATATACTATCTTAAGAGACCAATGCAAGTTCACTGAAATTGGAGCACCCGATTTTTACAATATCACAGTAACGGAGGACAAAATAAACAGATTTTTACGTCTTCTAAAGAAAGAGAAAAATTATTATGATAACACATACCAGGACTTATTTGCCGCTGGAGTTTTATATGGTCTCCCAAAAATACAGAAGCCTAATCCACCAATGAGACCAATTTTGGCATCATATAATACACCTAATTATAAGCTAGCTAAATATTTGGTACTTTTTTAGAAACCGCTGACAAAAAATGATTTTACTTTCAGTAACTCTTACACTTTTAAGGATAAAGTTTTATTACAGGACGCTGATTTGAAAATGGCCAGTTTAGAGGTTGAATCTCTACTTTACTAATGTCCCTGTGGAAGAAACTATCGATATTATATAAACAAACTTTTTCCTGAGCCAGATTCTGTTTTTAACAATTTCAGTCGTTTATTTTTAAAACTCTTTTAGAACTAGCAGTGCGGGACCACTGCCTTTGTTTTTTACGGCAAACTTTATAAGCAAACAGACGGTGTAGCCATGGGCTCTCCCTTGGGTCCCACTTTTGCCAACATCTTCAAGTGCTTGCTGGAAGAACGCATGTTAGATGACTGACCCCACTTCAGGTTCCATCCACTCTTTTATGGTAGGTATATTGATGACACCTTCGCCTTATTTAAAAAAACAATAACGGTGATATTGACTCCTGTTTTTATCATATGTTAATACTAAACATAGTAACATTAATTTTACCGTGGAAAAAGAGGTGAACAATCAATTACCTTTCTTAGACGTTCTTGTCACTAGGGATAATGGCTCTTTTAATACATCTACATCTGCTTTTAGAAAGAAAACTTTACTGGTCTAGGATCCAATTACTGTAGTTCTTGTTTTTATTATTTTAACTAAACTGTCTATTTTTACTCTCTCCACAGGGCGTTTTTATTACATCGAACTGGCAATCCTTCCACCTAGAAATTAGTTTCCTTTCTGGATATTATACGAATAATTGCTTCCCACAGACTTTGTTTTATAAAAAGGTCCGTTTGTTTCTCAACAAACAATTCGCTAATGTCGCCAAACCCTGTACAGTACCAAAATTAGCTTTTTATGCCAAATTTCTGTTTTTTACATGATGAATCCTTCGGAAAAAGTTTGCAAAAATGTCATAAACATTATGGTGCCATTAATCTGAAATAATTCCAATAAACCCACTAACAATCGGTTTTTTTTTTCAGATATAAAGATCGATTGGACCGTCTTTTGACCTCCAACCTGGTCTATAAGTATACTTGCCCTAAGTGTAACTCTGGGACATATGTCGGATCCACGAGGAGGTTACTGCGGGTCAGAATCGACTCTCATCTGGGATTAAGTTTCCGTGCTGGCTGTAGGCTCTCCAATCCCGAACATTCTAATATAAGAAACCATTCACAAAACTGTAAAATATATATAGAAAGAAGCCATTTCCGAATCATAGGCCAAACAAGAAATATATATGAACTGCTTATCCTAGAATCATTATTTATTAAACAACTGGTTCCCCAGTGAAATACCCAGACCTCTTCCACACAACTGTACCTGAGCTAACTTTTATTTATGTATTGCCATTCTGTCTCTTGCCTTCACTGCATAAGGTTGGTAAACGGTCTTTGGTCTTTTTTTTCTGTTTTTTATTGTGTTGTAATTTATAATGTTGAATTTTTAGAGTAATTTGTAAAGTAATTTAAAAGTAATTTTAAAGTAATTTTATTTATTTTCTAACAGATTCCCTGAAGATGTAATAATGATATTACGAAACGTAGGAAATAATGAATTAAAATTAATTTACGTTGCCAATGGTCTACCTTCACGCTGATGTGTCCTACTGGCCGTCGCCTTCCTCTGTCTCTGGATACTTCTATATATATATATATATATATATATATATATATAATTAGATATATATATATATTATATTTACTATATATATATGTAATACAAAAATATCTATATATATATATATATATATATATATATATATATATAGTATATATACATAATATATATAATATATATATATATATATATATATATATATATATATATATATATAATATATAGAAGTATCCGGAGACAGAGGAAGGCGACGGCCAGTAGGACACATCAGGCGTGATGTAGAATCTCTCTTCACAAATGTGCCTCTAAATGAAACTATCCACATTATTTTAGACAAGATTTTTTTCTGACGATCATGTAGTTTTTAATGGTTTTAATAGACAACTTTTTAAGACGTTTCTTGAGCTTGCTGTGCAAGACTCTATGTTTGTTTTTTTAATGGCCAGCTCTTTTCGCAGGTCGATGGAGTTGCCATGGGCTCCCCATTGGGGCCTGTGTTCGCCAATATTTTTATGTCTTTTTTAGAAAACAGCTTTTTAACTAGTTGTCCAGATATAGTAAGCCTATCTATTTAGACGATATGCTGATGACACATTTGTACTATTCAAGGAATCTTGGCAAGGTGAGATGTTTCTGGACCATATCATAGTCAACATGGAAATATGGTTCACCATGGAAAAAAGAAAACAACAATTGTCTACCTTTTCTAGATATCAATGTAAGCAGAGATAATGGTGATTTTTACTACATCTGTGTATCGGGAAAAAAACATACAGGACTCGCTAACAACTACTATAGTTCATGTTTTAAGAGTTTTAAATTAAACTCCATTTGTACTTTAATTTATAGGGCCCTTCGATATTCTTCGAGTTCGTCTGTTTCATAATGAGATTTTGTTTTAGTCAATTTTTCTCACAGAATTCATATCCTAAAATTTTGGCTTTTAACGTAATTAACAGACTACTGTCACAACACTTCTCTAATCCGACACCCTCGTATAATGTCCCAAAAAAGAAAAATATATTTGCCACAATCCGTTTATTTCGGACAGCAAGTTTTTCAACGCAACCTTAAACAAATAATTGAACAAGAATTTGAATGCCTTAAGATTCAATTGATTCCAATCAATCCACTCAAGATTGGCGTATTCTTTAACTACAAGGATAGATTGCAGACCTTCATGAGATCTAACATTATTTCATAAATTCAAGTGCCCGGGATGTCCCGGTATTTATGTTGGATCTTGCTGGAGGTTGCTGCAGATAAGATATTGTAGCCATATGGGATACAGTTTTAGAACGGGCCAGAAACTGAGTAAACCAGAATTTTCCAATATAAAAAAACCATGCTTCTATATGTAAATCGAAGTTAATAAAAAGCATTTCTCCATTATTGGTGGTACAAGCCATAGCGATTACCTAACTACCCTTGAGTCCCTTATACATCAAACGGCTTGTTCCTTCTTTGAACTCTAACGTTTCCGCTTCTCCTCTTTATCTAGCATTAAACCGAAAGTCGTAGGTTGGTGTGAAGTCTTGGTCATTCGTTCTTCTCCTTCTCCTCTGAATGGTTTGGTGAGCACTGGGTCTTTTTTACTGTAATCCTTTCAAGTTATATTAATTTTTATAAGTAACAATATTTTATTTTCTTTCTTGACTTTATTTTTTTAAAAATATTTTTTTTAAATTTTAACAATTCTTATGTTATTTTACAGGCTGAAGATGCACATAGAACATGTGCGAAACGTATCATGTGAATAAACGTTGGCCTATTTGATGTGTTTTGTGGACCCTGCTGTATGCTTTTATATATCTTCACCTGAAATCCACATGTATGTATATATATACATATTATATGTATATATACATATATGTATATATATATATATATATATATATATATAAGATATATATTATATATATATATATATATATACATACTATTAAAATTTACACTGAAAAGCCCAAAGTCTAAAATAAACAATGTTTTATATTGGGAACCAATCATCTGTTTTCGGTTGTTTCAATCGGTCTGCTGAAACCTTGAAGAGGAATAGATATAAGACTAATAACGTTTTTTGAGAAACCTCTTCTCAGTGTATCGCAGATGTCCCTATTTCACCATCTATCCAGAGCAGTTATATTACTCGTTCTATTGAAACTTTAAGGAGACTATTTTTGTCAGTCCAAGAAAGAGAACGAGAGGAGCACCTTCAAACGCTGAGAATATTGTCTCTCACTCAAGAGGTCCGGACTACTCATTCAACTTTTGCTTTATTTTAGATGTCAAAATCCCTTCCTTTGGGGGTACTAGTGACTACCTACCTCCCCGTTTTCTAATTCCCGTTTTCTATCCAATTCCAGCTAGAAGCTCATCAATGTCAATTTACCTTCAATGACTTCTTTGCAGAGGGACTTTGTCAGGCTCCGCGGCTGAATCTGTCAGTGAAAGGCGAACGAGTTTGAACGTTACCGATTAAACTACCTAACCGTTTCGATTTAGCCAGCGCCAATGGAAAATTAACCTCTCTCTCTCTCTCTCTCGCTCTCTCTCTCTCTCTCATACACATTGACTTCCGATTAACAATTAAACTAAAATTTTCTCTCTCATCAACTGGTCAGCTCGTGCATTTCAGTCTCTCTCTCTCTCTCTCTCTCTCTCTCTCTCTCTCTCTCTCTCTCTTCATTGATATTTCGTTGGGCACTTGAAGTAGAATCTCTCTAACTCTCTTTCACTTACCCTTTCCCTCTCATCAACATGATACAGCTCGTGAACTTCAATCTCTCTCTCTCTCTCTCTCTCTCGCACATTGATATTTCGTTAGGCACTTGGAGTAGAATCTCCCTAACTGTTTTACTTAGTCTTTCTCTCCCACCAGCATACCAGCTCGTGAACTTCACTACCTCTCTCTCTCTCTCATCTTGCTTGGTGAGATGTTCCCGCGTGAAATCAGATTAATCAACAGATATCACAAGTTTAACATACGTCTAAGAATTTGAGAAATATCTAGAAGTGTCGTGAACTATCGGTGATAAGATTAGTGTGAAAATAGTAGGATAATTGCGTCTTCTAAGTTAGCTTAACAAGTGAAATACTGTAAATATCAGCAACAAGATGGCAGTAAGTTCCAACTGCGGTAAGAAATGGCAAAATTTAGCTTGCTTGGCAGATTCTCAATACGATGAGGTAGCAAGATTGAATGTACAAATAGGTGAGGATGAAGAAGAAGAGGAAGCGGAAGAAGAAGAAGAGGAAAACGGAAGTGAAGTAAACAAAACTGAAATGACAGAAAAAAATATGGAAACAAAGAACAAGATAAAAGTATGGATGCAGAGATACTCATTGATACTACATATGAGGCAATAAAGCAGCATACTTACGAAGAAATAAATACGATATGACAACACAAAAGAAAATCCCGAAGAGGCTCTACCCAGATCTACACAATGACGGGAAAGAGGAAAAAAATAGACAAAAAAGACAAAGTCTGCAACCTTTTGAAAAGAGGGAATTGCAGATTTGGAGAAAAATGTTACTACAAAACATCCTAAAGGTATGTCACAACTATGAAATATATGGTAAATGTGCATACCTAGATGGCTATGAGGATGAATGCAGAGATCTGCCATCCAAAAATCAAAATATACAAAAACCTAAAAGAAGGAAAAGGATGTAAAGTTCGACAAAAAATGTAAATATATGCACCCTGTAGCCATGATCATAATCAAATAAATAATCAATCAAGTAATAAAATCCAAAATAAGAAAGAAACAAATAAAGAGAGGAATAAAGAATATCAGGTAAAAGAAAAAAGCAAGCCATCAACGAGATATGCAGAGATGTCAGCAAAAAATTTCAAAGCATCAGCTCCAAAAATTCTACTCAAGAGATAGTAACTGTATTTATTATGCAAGAGGATATTGCAGAAACGCAGAAAATTGCAGATTCAGACACAAATGAATAATTATGATGAAGGAAGATCAAATATTAGGAAAAGTTGGATTTTTTAATGTCAGAATTCTGGAAATGAAAAAAAAGAACAACATACCAGAACAGGAAAGAGACATGGGAAAAAATCCTTATTACTACCATTTATTAAAATGTGAAGGAGGAAAAACACGCAAAACCATCATAGTGATGAATGCGCAGGGTTTTAGTTACGAGTAACTCAAAAGAAAAATAGAGTACTTAGAAGAACTAACCCAAATTGAAAAGAAAATAGATATATTGAATATAAGTGAAACCTGGTATTCCCAAGAGACTGGGAATGATGATCAAATAAAAAGGGTTCCAAACTTATAGATCAGATAGAAAAAATAGGAATCAAGGAGGAACCGCAATATATGGGAAAGACAAAAACAAGGGAAAATATATGAGAAATATAGTAACTCAGAATGTGAACTAATAGCGGTAGAATTTGAATCTGAAAAATTAATGAACATAGTAATATATAGACCTCCTAATACTAAAGAGTTTGACTTAATAATAGAAAAATTGGATGATATATGTAGAAAATCACAAGGACTGGACTATTCTCCTATCTGGAGACTTCAACTTTCCTTTCGTAGACTGGAAAGAACGAATAGGATATTGTGGTTGTACTTATACATATAAAAAGAGAGTAATAGTAGTGCAGAAGATAAGAGGCAATTCGAAAAGCTATTAGATATGCTACTAGAATACAACATTCAACAAATAAATCACCTGCCAACAAGACCTAGTATTTGTGAACGAGATGAATTATGTTAAAGAAATAATAGTTTATGATGCGAGTATTTCAGACCATAATGTCATAGAATTAACAGTCCATACCAAAGCAAGTGAAAACAGAGATAAGCAAGAAATGAAAAAGTGGGAAGGATATGGAAAATACAACTTTCTACAGTAAAAATATAAAATGGTCAGAAATAAATGAAGAATTAAACAAAGATTGGGATAATATTTTTCGTAAGTGATGACATAAGGGTAAATACGGAGATATTATATAAAATATTAGAGAAAATAGTGGATAAATATATACCGAAGAAGAAAAGTAAACATCAGTCATGCATACCAAGAGACAGAAGGATCTTGTTCCAGAAAATCAGAAAGTGGAAAAAAAGGTCTTGCAAAAGAAAAAAAATGCATGGAAAGTTATCGAACTAAAAAGTAAGATAGAAAATGCAGAACAAAAGATTATACAATCAAAAGAAAATGAAAAACGGGACTTGGAAGAAAAAAAACCCTAATAAATATCAAGCAAAATCCCAAACTATTATATTCATACGCGAAAAAGATGAATAAAAGAAGAATAGAAATTGGCCCTCTAAGAATTGAAGGGAGATTAACGAATGAAAAAAGGAAATTGCAACATATTGGCAGAACGATATAAGAGAGAATTCACCCCTAGAATAGATAATGAAGATAATGATATAGAAGTAAGAGACGAAAATAGTGAATATTTAGCTGACATAGATATTAATGAAGCTGATATTGTGCAGGCTATTAATGAAATTAAAAAATGGAGCTGCAGCAGGGCTGATGGAATTCTGCTATTTTGTTAAAGAAAGTAGTTCATTCTATCGCAAAGCCACTTGCAATATTATTAAGACAAAGTGTAGATACAGGCAAGATTATGATGAGCCCAAATTAGCATATATTACCCCTACTTTCAAAAAGTGGATCAAGACTAGAGGCAAGTAATTATAGGCCTGTGAGTCTAACATCACATAATAGAAAAGTGTATGAAAGGGTAATGAAGAAAAATATTATGAATCATTTATAAAAAATAACTTGTTTAATATAGGACAAACATGGTTTTCGTACCCGGAAAAAGTACACAAAGCCCAATTGTTAGTCCACCGTGAGAACATATTCAAAAATATGAAAAGCGGAAAAGAAACAGATGTGGTTTATCTAGACTTTGCAAAAGCTTTTGACAAAGTAGACCATAAATTATATTAGCGAAGAAAATTAGAAAACACAATATCGTCGATAAAGTAGGAAGATGGTTAAAAGAATTTTTACACAACAGAAAACAGATAGTTATTGCAAAACGATGAGAAATAATCGATGAAGCCGAGGTAATATCCGGCGGTGTGCCACAAGGTACGGTGTTAGCTGCAATACTGTTTGTTTATTATGATTGAAGACATAGACAGTAATGTTAAGGATTCGGTAGTGAGTAGTTTCGCTGATGACACAAGAATAAGTAGAGAAATTACTTGTGATGAAGATAGGAACGCTCTACAAAGAGACCTTAACAAAGTATATGATTGGGCAGAGGTAAATAGGATGGTATTTAACTCTGATAAATTTTAATCAATAAATTATGGAGACAGAGAAGGAAAGCTATATGCATATAGGGGACCTAATAATGAGACAATCACAAATAAGGAAGCAGTTAAAGACCTTGGTGTGATGATGAAATAGGAACATGTTATGCAATGATCAAATAGCAATTCTTTTGGCAAAATGTAAAGCAAAAATGGGAATGTTGTTACGGCACTTCAAAACAAGAAAAGCTGAACACATGATTATGCTTTATAAAAACATATGTTCGTAGTCCACTTGAATATTGCAATATGATATGGTACCCACACTATCAAAAGGTATATTGCACAAATAGAGAGTGTACAAAGGTCCTTTACAGCTAGAATAGAAGAAGTTAAGGACCTTGACTACTGGGAAAGACTACAATCCTTAAAATTATATAGTCTAGAAAGGAGAAGAGAACGCTACATGATAATTCAGGCATGGAAACAGATAGAAGAATAGCAGATTACATCATGGAACTAAAAATATCAGAAAGAGCAAGCAGAGGTAGATTAATAGTGCCCAAAACGATACCAGGAAAAAATAAGGAAAAGCACACAGGACATTAATCCACTACGCACCAGCATCGATAATGCAGCGTCTATTCAATGCGTTGCCCAGCTCATCTGAGGAATATATCAGGAGTGAGCGTAGATGTTTGTTTAAGAATAAGCTCGACAAATATCTAAACTGCTCCCAGACCTATCCAAGATTGGAAGATGCAAAAATATACCGGAAGATGTACTAGCAACTCTCTGGTAGACATTAGAGGTGCCTCACACTGAGGGACCTGGGGCAACCCGAATGAACTGTAAGGTCTGTAAGGTAAGGTCTCTCTCTCTCTCTCTCATGATATTTCGTGGTTGGGCACTTGAAGTAGAATCTCTAACTCTCTTTTCAACTACCCTTTCCCTCTCTCAACATAATACAGCTAGTGAACTTCAATCTCTCTCTCTCTCTCCTCATTGATATTTCGTTGGGCACTTGGAGTAGAATCTCCCTAAAACTCTCTTTCACTTACTCTTTCTCTTCTCAACAACATAATATGCTCGTGAACTTCAATCTTTCTCTCTCTCTCTCTCTCTCTCTCTCTCCCTGAAGGTAAGTTTAAACATTACTTAACTGTGTCGTACTAAAGATCTAATTTCTTAAGTGATGCTGCAGGCGATTTTGTTAATGGTTCGTCCGACTGACATTTCTCCATAAACTATATAAGCAGTAAAAGGCCACCATGTAATAGTTTCCACCCTCTTAGTATCATTCTAGGGTCTTTATGGTACTTTTT
This sequence comes from Macrobrachium nipponense, assembly GCF_015104395.2. Taxonomy (NCBI): domain Eukaryota; kingdom Metazoa; phylum Arthropoda; class Malacostraca; order Decapoda; family Palaemonidae; genus Macrobrachium; species Macrobrachium nipponense. The sequence goes on along the minus strand of NC_061103.1, from coordinate 6,321,942 downwards.
AATCCAATTTTTTATAGTCCTTCTTAACGAGGGGCTTACTCCCACTCATCAAAAGGAAAGTAGGACAGCTTTTTTTTTTATAAGTGTCATCATTAAATTTCATTCAGAACAGTCGCATCAGATAAAGGATTTTCACTTTTCAGACGAAAAGATCACTAAGTCATTATCCACGCTTCATTTTCGAATTGATTCCAGGTAATAGCTCCTCCGGAAGAGTTTTTAGCTTTAGATGCTTTCTACACAACGGGACATTTTTTTCGGATCTGCTGTTCATTGTCAACATAGATAACCATTTCAGACTCAAAACTGTCAACGACAAAATGTTCTCGCAAGTAACCATTCAATAACAAAAGAGTTTTATCACTTTCACTTTGGCTCTTTACTAACCAAATGAACTGAGAATTCTCTCTCTCTCTCTCCTCTTCCTGGTAACCATTTGTCAACCGAAAAGTTTATCACCCTCACTTTCACTTTTTACCAGCCAAGTAAAACTCTCTCTCTCTCTCTCTCTCTCTTGTGGGGATATTTGCCTACCGAAAAGTTTATCACTCACTTTCACACTTTCGCTTTATACTAGCCAAGCAAAACTCTGTCTCTCTCTGTCTCTCTCTCTCTCTTTGGCATCAGCAACCTTAGAACTTATGATGTCAGATATCTTCCTGTTGTCCACCCATTCCCTCATCCTAACCTAACCTGTAATGTATTTGGTTCTAGAGAGAGAGAGAGAGAGAGAGAGAGAGAGAGAGAGAGAGAGAGAGAGAGTTTGCGTTATCGCCCCATCAACTTGACGTCCTGACGTAATATGATTGTAATCATTTGTGACCGTAATACCTGAAAAACCCCCCCCCCCTGCAGCACCTGAAGAACAGATTCTAAAACAGTTGATATAGTACTGCATCTTTCAATACAGAATCTAAACAAACCGAAAACATAACTTAAACTGAGGTCACAAAATTTACCAAGACACTCTTAGGTTGAGAATAGCCAGGCCTGACTGTCGGTTATACTTTTAACATTTAAATGTGGCTCATTTCGTAGCTACCAAGAACCCAACCTTGAAGGAATAAACTATTATTCCTCCAAGAATGAAAGAAAGAAAACGATGAGCAGAACATAAACAAATAAACAATCAGAAAAACAAACAAGACGATGAGGAAAAAGAAACCACAATGACCAAATGAACAAATAAACACCTTTCTTTATTGAACGCAATAATAAAAAAAAAACAAAATTCGCTCCCACTTCAAAGTTACTACGACATTTAATTTTCCATTAAGATACCAACCTCCCAACTCCACCAAGACGGGCGTCGGGGGCGGTTTGGGGGCGGAGGGGAGTAGAGAAAGGTCCTTTAGTGCTTTCAGGGGAGTCAACAGTCCTTTGTGATGAGATGACACGATTCCGAGTTTCCCTAAAAGCTCCTCATTACTCTCATCAATGCATTATCACTCCTCCGCGTCCTCAGAACGTCGTTAAAATTGATGTCAAGAAGCCCAAAGCAAATTCCTTCGGCCTTCGACCTGCTAAGGGCGTCAGAGAGACGTTACTGATAATGTCTTTATTATTATTATTATTTTTTTTTTTTTTTTTTTTTTTTTGCTCTATCACAGTCCTCCAATTCGACTGGGTGGTACTTATAGTGTGGGGTTCCGGTTGCATCCTGCCTCCTTAGGAGTCCATCACTTTTCTTACTATGTGTGCCGTTTCTAGGATCACACTATTTCTGCATGAGTCCTGGAGCTACTTCAGCCTCTGAGTTTTTCTAGATTCCTTTTCAGGGATTCTTGGGATCGTGCCTAGTGCTCCTATGGATTATAGGTACGATTTCCACTGGCATATCCCATATCCTTCTTATTTCTATTTTCAGATCTTGATACTTATCCATTTTTTCCCTCTCTTTCTCTTCAACTCTGGTGTCCATGGTATTGCGACATCAATGAGTGATACTTTCTCCTTGACTTTGTCAATCAACGTCACGTCTGGTCTGTTTGCACGTATCACCCTATCCGTTCTGATACCATAGTCCCAGAGGAACTTTGCCTGATCGTTTTCTATCACTCCCTCAGGTTGGTGCTCGTACCACTTATTACTGCAAGGTAGCTGATGTTTCTTGCACAGGCTCCAGTGGAGGGCTTTTGCCACTGAATCATGCCTCATTTGTACTGGTTCTGTGCAAGTGCCGGGCATTCACTTGCTATGTGGTTTATGGTTTCATTTTTCGTATTGCACTTCCTACATGGGAGAGATGTTATTTCCGTCTATCGTTCTTTGAATATATCTGGTTCTTAGGGCCTGATCTTGTGCCGCTGTTATCATTCCTTCAATTTCCTTCTTTAGCTCTCCCCTCTGTAGCCATTGCCACGTGTCATCGCTGGCTAGTTCTTTAGTCTGTCTCATGTATTGTCCGTGCATTGGTTTGTTGTGCCAGTCCTCTGTTCTGTCTGTCTTTCTCCTGTCTCTGTATATTTCTGGGTCTTCGTCTACTTTTATTAGTCCTTCTTCCCATGCACTCTTTAGCCACTCGTCTTCAATGGTTTCCAGATATGCCCCAGTGCTCTGTTCTCGATGTTGACGCAGTCCTCTATACTTAGTAGTCCCTCCTTCCTTCCTTTCGTGTTATGTATAGTCTGTCCGTATTTGCTCTTGGGTGTAGTGCTTTGTGTACTTGTCATATGTTTTCCTGGATTTTTTGCTGATCTATGCTGCAGAGGTTCTGCCTTCGTCCATTCCACTATTCCTGTGCTGTATCTGATTACTGGCACTGCCCATGTGTTTATGGCTTTTATCATATTTCCGGCGTTGAGTTTTGACTTGAGTATCGCCTTGAGTCTCTGCATATATTCTTTCCTGATCGTGTCCTTCATCTCTTGGTGTTTTATATCCCCTCCTTCCATTATTCCCAGGTATTTGTATCCTGTCTCATCTATGTGTTTGATGTTGCTCCCATCTGATAGCTTTATCCCTTCAGTTCTTGTTACTTTGCCTTTTTGTATGTTGACTAAGGCGCATTTTTCTATTCCAAACTCCATCCTGATGTCCCCAGATACAATCCTTACAGTCTGGATTAGGGTATCTATTTCCTTGATGCTCTTACCATACAGCTTGATGTCGTCCATGAACATCAGATGGTTGATTCTGTTTGCCTCTTTTCTTGAGTTGGTACCCAGCATCCATCTTCTGTAGTACTTTTGTCATGGGAAATCATGGCTACTACGAAGAGTAGTGGGGACAGTGAGTCGCCCTGGAAGATCCCTCTCCTGATATTAACCTCTGCTAGTCTTATTCCAGAGCTTGTAAGTATTGTATTCAGTTGCGCATTGTATTTTTTGAGGAAGCTGATGGTGTTTTTCCCCTTCTGCCCCATATATTTTCAGGCATTCTATTAGCCATGTGTGTGGTATCATGTCGAAGGCTTTCTTATAGTCTCTTGTGCACTGTCAATACCCCACTGCACCGCCCTTGTCACCGAGTTGTGTGAGTATCAATACCTTAGTCTTAACCGATAGCTGTTCATTCGTCCACCCTCTTCTAATCACACTTCCATCCTTACATGAGCACCAGAACAGACTAGTTGAACACAGCATTTTACCCTCCCCTCTAGGATGTGAGTGCTGGTGTTGTCCACTTTGACGGGGTCGTAGTTGCCTCGAGATGATTTTTTCTAGTCTATCCATGCCATGCTCTTAGGTTGGTTTTCCTTCTACTGTTCTTCATTACCATTTTGTCTATCAGGAGCTGGTCTTTTGTGCCCCTACATTCCTCTGCAGCCTTTCTGTTGGTGGGGGATGGTGTGTCTCCCTCTAGGTAGTTGTAATAGCCATATCACCTGCCTATTGGTAGGCAGGTGATAGGCCTGTAGTTACTGGCTATATTTCCCTTACTCTTGTCTTTTTGTACTAAGGATGTTCTCCTGTGGTCATCCATTTGGGTGCTTGGTGATTTGAGATACAATGCTGGAGTTGTTCTGCTATTCGTGGGTGTAGGGCCTTGAAATTTTTCAGCCAGTACCCATGGACTTCATCGGGACCTGGGGCTTTCCAGTTTGGCATTTTCTTTAGTTGGTGTCTGACTGTGTCTGTCGTGATCTCTGTGAATCTTTGTTTATTCTCCCTGTTTCTTCTTCCTTGACTTCCTGGAGCCATGTTGCATGTTTGTTGTGTGATACCGGATTGCTCCATATGTTTTCCCAGAGTCTCTTACTTGGTTCGGCTTCAGGAATTTCTGGGTGTTGTCTTCCTCTCTTAGTTGGCTGTATAGTCTTTTCTGGTTGGTTCCGAATAGTTTGTTCTGTTGGTATCCCTTATTCCTGTTCATGTACCGTTGGATCTTATGTGCTTTGGGCCTTAAGCCTCTGTTTTACATCTTCTATTGTGTTGTTTAGTCCCCTCTCTTGTACTTTGTATTTTCTCGTGAGTTCCTCCCTTGTTTCTTGCTTCTTAGCCTTTTTCTGCCATCTCTTTCAGTTTACTCAAGTCAGATCTCATCACCATGATTTGCTTTTCCAGGCGCCTTTTCCAAGGAGGTTGCCTGTTTTGGTTTCTGTTGGGTTGGCCTGTGCTGGTGGTGTTGGTGTTTGAATCCCCATCAGTTTTCTGCTACTAATCTTGCTCCTGCATATGTCAAGTTATTTGTTTCTGTGATACTGGTGATGTGTATTATGCCCATTATTTCATTGACCTCACTTGTTTTCTCCCTTAATTTCTTAGTGTTGAAGGCTTTCATGGAGGGGATCTTTGTTCTCTCTGTATCTGGCTCCATCCATTGTCTAATCTTTTGTTCTACCCATTCAGTCCTCTCTGTTGTTACTTCGTCGGTGTTTCTTCGTGTGTCGTTGTTTGATACCTCATCCTCCCAGTTCGTCTTCGTGTAATTCATTGTCGTGTGACATTTCCCTTTCCAGTTCTTCTCTTTCTATTGGGGAGAGCCAGTTTTTTTTCTTTATGTTCCTTACTTGGTCTGCCAGCCTCTGCTCTGTTTGGGGGGTGTTATTCCTCTCATTCCAGATGTGACCAATCTTCCTCTATATCCTCTCTCCGTCGGGTTGCTTCTGATGTAGCATCTCCATATTTCCTTATTTTCTTCTCTTGTCCATTTCTTCCTTTTTGCCTCTGTAGCTCCAATCTCAGGCTGTTGATTACTGTCGTTGTGGTGATCAGTTGCTGGATGACGACCTCCAAGTACTGACCGTCTTCCCCTTCAATTGGGTTGAATACCTGGTTGCCGGACGAAGCTCCTCTGTTGCCAGAGGTTACCATTTACGTCGTTGTCGTTTATTAT
>NC_061103.1:6246665-6314165 GCF_015104395.2 Macrobrachium nipponense | reverse complement strand
CAATTCGACAGCGAATAAATGACAACTCCCAGGGGGGACAGTAGATGTCTTCCAAACGGATTCCTCAGTGGGGAAATAATTAAAGAGCCAGTCCACTCCTGGGGAGAAAGAAGGACGGAAACCGTCTCGGCGGCGAGTTACCTAAACTGTTTTTTTGTTGAAGAGTTCGGGATGGTCGATCAATTCTCTTTTCTTTCCTTTTCCGCAGTCATTTCCCCTTCCTTTGAGTCAGAGAGGGTGGGGGTGAGGGAAGGCGGAGGGGGGAAAGGACAAAGTTTATAGAAAGGAGAGAGAGAGAGAGAGTAAGAGAGACAGAGACAGAGAGAGAAGAGGTAGAGACTTTCCTGTATATGTGGGAGAGAGAGCCCCACTCGAGTTATTGATAGTCGGGTGACTTTGGCGTTTGCTCTGAGTATGTCTCTAATTTATTTTTGTTTTCTTTCTTTCAGTTCCGATGCTCTCTTTGTTTTTTAAAGGAACTGAGAGCATTTGTTTCTCCTTCTCCTTCTTCTTCTTCTGTCCTCAGCTCAGTATACAACGAGAGAGAGAGAGAGAGAGAGAGGGAAACCAGCCATTCGTTCTGCAGGTATTTAAAAGTAACGTTTATTTTACGACAATGGAAAAGGAGTTCTATCCTTGAAAGTAAAGGGATTTTAGAGTCAGTATTTTCTTTGAACTTCCATTTACTGAGAGAATTCATTAGTAAATAAACGCAAATATCCTTGTGAATCCAAAATCTGCATTGTTGTGCAGTGATCCTTTTGGATTATATAGTATACACACACACAACACACACGCATATATATATATATATATATATATATATATATATATATTGATATCATATATATATATATATATATATATATAACAGTCTTTTGTTACTTTATAAAGACATGCTCCATCTCATCTCGATTCGTAACTTCAATATATAGCCAAAGGGGACCAGCTCCCCAATTTGGTTTGGGACGAGAAGCACAGACCTAATTTTTCCTCGAACCTGCTCTCTCTCTCTCCTCTCTCTCTCTCATTTTGCATTCAGTCATTGCTTCCATCGACCTCTTCTTAACCTGTCAGTCAATTTGTGCTGGAGGATCAATCCCCCAAAATCCGCCCCTCGCCCCATCTAGACTTTCTTTATGGTGGTATGTCCCCCAGGATGTCAGTGCTCTCGCTCTCTCCTCTCTCTCTCCCTTAGCCACTTCCCCTCGCGGTCCGTGAAATATAAAAAGTCAAGGGAAAAGAGTAATAGAGACAGAAATTTGTTCGACGATTCCAACTTCAAAGAACAAAAAAAAAAATATAACATCAGAAAACAAAAACATTTATTTTTGGGAATAGACATTTTCAGGAAACAAAAACATATATATATATATATATAGTATATATATATATATCTATAATATATATATATATATATATATATATATAATATATATATACGACAAAAATGAAGTCGAGATTAGTAAACTGTGTTGAAAGAGATTTTAAAAGGATTTCCCCATAATAATAGTTTTCTTTTTACGAAAATAAATAAAGAAAACGTCATCAAAAATATTAAGGCTAGCTCCCAGCAATTCAACAAACCTTTCGGTATACGACGTTTTCCTTTATTTCTGAATCTTATTCTTGTCGCTGCATACATTTATGCCTATGAAATAGTATTCAAAGCAAATAAACTAGAAATATAAAGAAAATATGGAGCGCCCACAGTTAAGTTGGCAACGGGTTTCGTCTTCTAGGTAATTGGTAGACGAATACAAACAATTAAAGATGGCGGCCGTTTGTTTTTGGCACCAGTTTCGAAAATATGTGTAGTAATATAAAACCCAAAAAAACCTATAAAACGGTAAGGGGGGACCTAGTTATGAACCGAGGTGGGGGGAGAAGACAGAAAGGGTAAATGTCCTTAAAATGGTAGCGGGGACCTATTGGGAAACCAGGGTTTTTGGGTAGGGGGAATACAAAGACGACTACAATGAACACTAGGAAAATCATGAAATGGCTGTGTGGATGACCTCCTACTCTACATTCGTTCCCGGTTTCGGTCTGGCTAAATAAACTGGTCCCACTACTCAGTTTAGTTAGCCAAGGTGATCGGTTCATGAGATGATCGTGGCCTAGGTAACTAAACTGTCACCCTACTCGACATTTGTAGCCTAAAACATATGGGCTATCAGCCTAAGTGGACGTTCGGGCATGAGGTGTGCGGACTAGGTAACTAACTGTACTACTACTACTTAATAGTCTGAACATATGGGCTATTACCCTAAGTGGACGTTCTGTTCATGAGATGCACATTCTAGGTAACTAAACTGTCCTCCTACTCAACATTCGTAGACCGAACATATGTGCTGTTAGCCTAAGTGAACATTTGGGCATGAGATGCGCTACCTAGCAAACTAAACTGAAACCCTAAACCAAAAGGGGAAAAAACCAACCAAACCTAACCAGAACTTAAGGAGCGTGCCCTTACCCTGGCTGGGGGGAGCTTCGCCCCCTCCCCCCTGGACCCCAGTATTGCGAACCTAACCAAAAGAAAAAAACCCAACCTAACCCCCAAACCTTAGGTCGCGTGCCGTAACCTGGTCGGGGGGCTTAGCCCCTTTTCCTGGGGGGGGACCCCCCAGTACGGTATGAAAACAGTGATTGCGACCTAACCACACAAATCACCCTAACTTTACTTAGGATGCGTTCCATTACCTAGCCGGGGGGCGTGGGTTCTGTAAGTAAGCATTGTACTGCTACAATTTTAGCAATCATTTTATTAACATGTGCCGTTACTTGTACGTTCGGACATGACTGGCACTGGTAACTTCTTACGGATATGTAAACACACTTAATATTTCCTAAAATACATGGATTAAAATTATGACCGAGTTCATAGTTCGAACACGTGAACTGCTAGTGAAAGAACCGTGAATGTCTGGATATGGTGAGCAGCCCTGACTTCAGTTTGCCAATAAAAACACTGACCTGCTGAATATTACATACTGACCCTAACCAAAGGAACCAACCTAACCAGACTTAAGGAGCGTGCCCTTACCTTGGCTGGGGGTGGCTTCGCCCCCTGGACCCCAGTATTGCGAACCTAACCAAAAGAACCAACCTAACCACACTTAGGTCGCGTGCCGTAACCTGGTCGGGGGGCTTAGCCCCTCTGGACCCCCCAGTACGGTATGAAAACAGTGATTGCGACCCTAAACCGCACGAAATCACCCTAACTTTACTTAGGATGCGTTCCATTACCTAGCCCGGGGGGCGTGGGTTCTGTAAGTAAGCATTGTACTGCTACAATTTTAGCAATCATTTTATTAACATGTGCTGTTACTTGTACGTTCGGACATGACTGGCACTGGTAACTTCTTACGGATATGTAAACACACTTAATATTTCCTAAAATATATGGATTAAAATTATGACCGAGTTCATAGTTCGAACACGTGAAACTGCTAGTGAACGTGAATGTCTGGATATGTGAGCAGCCCTGACTTCAGTTTGCCAATAAAAACACTGACCTGCTGAATATTACATACTTGGTTTCAACCTTAACAAATGAACATATCGTACATATACATCGATTAACATACCTTAATATTGTGAGTTGTTAAATCCGTGGTCTCCCCAGAGTCCCCCAGAAATATTGTCAAGCCACTAAAATCACCGAGAAGGCCAGTCTTCATCAAATAAATGAGCAGTGATCGTTTGTCATGGCACAGAATGACAAGGTCCGGTATGGGTAACTGGAATGGCAGCGGCAAATTGCACATGCGCAGGATACGATGTGGAAAGAAGCGGACATGATGGAATGTTTTATGCTGACACACAGGAACAGAGTGGGGTCGAAGCATGGTTGGGCAGGGTCGAGTCAGGAACTACTTATCTTGGCGGACGGATTAAGGGCCGGGCAGAATTGGTGTTGCGTGGCCTGGCCCACGGGGTTTATTTCGTCACGGTATAGGTGGTAGAAATGAATAAAAGGGCCTAGCATAAAAATCAACAATTGGTAGGATTTTTTATAAAAACTGATAATAAATAACGGAGCTCCTACAGTTTTTAGTTTGTCCAAGGGAACATTTGTTTTCTAGTTAATCGGCGGACGGATACAAACAAGATGGCGGCCATTTGTTGTGGCGAAAGTTTTGAAAGTCTGACAGGTCACAGCATGTTTGGGCAGGGTCGGGTCCGTGAACTACTTACCGTGGCGGAATGATTATGGGCCAGGCAAAAAGGTGTTGCGCGGACTGGCCAACTAAACTGTAAACTACCCGAAAATATAAACAATAAATATTTCAGTTAACTTAAATTTACGAATATTTCAGTCTCAGTAAGAGGAAATGAGTAACAATGGTAAATAGGCTTTACTTTTCAATAACAGTTGCTTAGAAGACCTGGAGATAGCAGATGGTAGGATGGTGAATCCTTAGACATAGATGCTTTTTAGTTGTCGACGATAAGCACTAGCAATTGCATAAATATACCCATACGCATAGGCAAATATATAGGATATATTTTAGTGCGTATATATACTCGCAATTTAACAACAGTATTCGAGACATATTCACAACAGCATAGCTACATGCCAGTTTAATATTGTCCTCTCTCTCTCCCTCTCATTTGCATTAAGTCCTTGCTTCCACAGACCTCCTCTTTATAATCAATTATTCCTGGAGACTCTACCCCCCAAAATCCGTCCTCGCCCCCTCTAGACTTTATGGGTGATTTATCTCCAAGTTATCACTGCTCTCTCTCTCTCTCTCTCATGATGCGAAAAAGATGAATAAAAGAAAATAGAAATAGGCCTCTAGTTTACCCCTGGAATTGATAATGAAGATAATGATACAGAAATAAGGGTTGAAAATATTGAATATTTATCCAGGCATACATATTAATGAAGCCGATATTGTGCAGGCAATTAATGAAATTAAGAATGGATCAGCAGCTTTGCCAGATGGTGTCACTGCCATTTTGTTAAAGAAAGTAGTTCATTCTATCGTAAAAGCCGCTAGCAATATTATTAGGGGCAGACTGTAGATACAGGCAAGATTTATGATGAGCACAAATTTCATATATTACCCCTACTTTCAAAAGTGGATCAAGACTAGAGGCAAAGTAATTATAGCCTGTGAGTCCCCAATAACACACATATTATGAATTGTATGAAAGGGTAATGAAGAAAAAATATTATGAAACATTTAATAAAAAAATAATTTGTTTAATATAAAGGAACAACATGGTTTTTTTGTACCCCCCCCCCTTTCGGAAAAAGTACACAAACACAACTGTTAGTCCACCGTGAGAAACACATATAAAAATATGATAAACGGAAAAGAAACAGATGTGGTTTATCTAGACTTTGCAAAAGCTTTTGACAAGGTAGACCATAATATATTAGCGGAATGAAAATTAGAAAACATTAATATCGTGGAATAAAGTAGGAAGATGGATAAAGGAATTTTTAACACGACAGAAAACAGATAGTTATTGCAAACGACGAGAAATCGGATGAAGCTAAGGTAATATCCGATGTTCCACAAGGTACGGTGGTAGCTGCGTTACTGATGTTATTATGATTGCAGACATAGACAGTAATGTTAAGGGACTCGGTTAGTGAGTAGTTTCGCCGATGACACAAGAATAAGTGGAGAAATTACTTGTGATGAGATAGGAACTCGCTACAACAGACCTTGACAAAGTATATGATTGGGCAGAGGTAAATAGGATGGTATTTAACTGATAAATTTGAATCGATAAATTATGGAGATAAAGAAGGAAAGCTATATGCATATAGGGGACCTAATAACAAGACAATAATAATAAGGAAGCAGTTAAAGACACTTGGCGTGATGTTGAATAGGAACATGCTATGCAATGAATCAAATAGCAATTCTATTGGCAAAATGCAAAGCAAAAATGGGAATGTTGGTACGGCACTTCAAAACAGAAAAGCTGAACACATGATTATGCTTTATAAAACTATGTTCGTAGTCCACTTGAATATTGCAATATGATATGGTACCCACACTACCAAAAGGATATTGCACAAATAGAGAGTGTACAAAGGTCCTTTACAGCTAGAATAGAAGAAGTTAAGGATCTTGACTAGTGAGAAAGACTACAATTTTTTTGTTTTAAAATTATATAGTCTTAGAAAGGAGAAGAGAACGCTACATGATAATACAAGGCATGGAAACAGATAGAAGGAATTCCAGAAAACATCATGGAGCTGAAATATATCAGAAAGAAGGGCAAGCAAGGTGGGAAGATTAATAGTGCCTAAAACTATAACAGGAAAATTTCGGAAAGCACACAGGACAATAACCCCCCCAGAAAATGAATGTTCATAGGACATCAGACGAACGTACTTTACAAGCTTGCGAACTTTAAGCCCCAAACTTAAAAAGTGCTTGAGATACACCTAAAAAGTACCCGTTTTCGTGTACACTTTTAGGTTTGTGGAAGCCTTAAATATGCTTGAAATAAACCTTAATAAAAGCCTCGAAAGAGCTTTAAAAAACCATGGTATAAACCTTCAAAAAGCCCATATAGAACCTTAAATAGGCTTTATAAATGCCTCATAATTACCTTTTAACTGCTTTCAACATACATTGTACAATCCTGTACAGAACCTTAAATAGGCTTTATAAATGCCTCATAATTACCTTTTAACTGTTTATACAAACGTTGTAAGGATATTAAACAATCCTTATAGAGGCCCTGAACAATGTGTTTTACAAGGTTTTACATGAACCTTGTAATAGCGTTGAATAATAATTTTCAAGACCATAAAATGAAAGTTCATATACCTTACAATAAATAACTCAGGAGAATGAAAGTTTTAATCTTGCTTATCATTTATTTTGCACTGACATGTTCCAGTGAGGACTAACACTGTACAAGTAAATAGTCAAATAATGTGGCCTCTGTTTTGTATATAAATAACCTACAAATGCACACGATTGATTCTTAACTCAGTAACAACCACCTCATTCCATTAAAAAGTATATATAAAGTATGTATGTACATACATACATACACACATGAGACTTGTGCTAATGTACAGCTATTTTTTATAAAACACACTACATAGAAAATAGTCTGTACCATACTGAAGATTGCAACCACTTTGAATGATAAAAACGAAAGATGAAAGATTCAAATATATCACATCCCACCAAGCGCATGAACCATTTGTTTTGGTTTTATTTCTATATTTCTTTTGGTAACAGATATATGCATGTACAAACTGAAAATATTACATGAAATAAACCTTACAAATATGCTAATATGTAGATACATACATACATACATATATATATATATATATATAAATATATATAATATATATATATATATATATATATACATATATATATATATATATATAGATATATATATATATATATATATATATATATATATATATATATATATACATATATATATATATATATATACATATATATATATATATATATACATATATATATATATATATACTATATATATATATATATATATATATACATATATATATATATATATATATATATATATATATATATATATATATATATATATATATATATATATATATATATATATATACATATATATATATATACATATATATATATACATATATATATATATACATATATATATTTATACATATATATATATATATATATATATATATATATATATATATATATATATATACATATATATATATATATATATATATATATATATATATATATATATATATATATATATATATATATATACATATATATATATATATATATATATATATATATACATATATATATATATATATTATATATATATATATACACACACACACATATATATATATATATATATATATATATAGTATATATATATAATATATATATATATATATATATATATGTATATAACTGAATCACGAAAGTTAGGAACGTGATAAATCCATAAATAAGATATATGCCACGAAGGAAAAATAAACGAAGGAGGAACTGCAAGATCTTTTCGACGTTAAACGTCCTTTTACTGCTCAGTAAAGGTACGTTTAACGTCGAAAGGTCTCGCAGATCCTCCTTCGTTTATTTTTCCTTCGTGGCATATATCTTTATTATATATATAAACAATTTGGGCGCACACACTTCCATCTCCCTTCCTCTGCGGAGTCATTGATTTCTTCTCATAATTTCACTGAAGCGGTAATAGCTGCCAAAAACTGACTGTGGTACAGTTCCACCTTTTCAACCAGATACCATGACACATTCAGCCATGCCTCAACCTCCACAAACACTTCCAAGTCGCATCCTGAAAAAAGAGTGATATATGTAGTTTTTCCCTCTCACATTAGGTATTGTATGTATTACTGTAGCTACAGTGTTTTTTAACTGATTTTGCAAATTTATAACAAGGTAATTGCACCTTATTAGTAACAACTAATTAACAAAAAAATAATATACATGAATATACCAGTACATATAGGGTAGGGCTATGAAATTTTTTTCTCAAAAAAAAAATAATAAATTAACTGTTCTTGGTAACTCACTACTCAGTCCATTATACTGTAATAAGATAATGAACTTGCAGACCCTGAGAAAAATATGAAGCGTATACCTTCATTCATTTTATTCCTGAACGTGCAAAAGGGAATATCCCAGGTTGAGTTTGTAAGCCAAACGCTGATTTGCTGCTACCGTCCAATTACAGGTCTGAATTATTTATTTATTTTTTTCATTGGTTTTGTTACAAAAAACAGTGCTTTATCATATTTCATAAAATGTAAAGGTGATATTATCACAGCATTGAAACCTACAATGAGTTTTTAAAAAATTATTTGGGACTAGGACCAATTCCCCTTCTCAATATTTACCATGAATATCTGGTTCTCAAAACACTAATTGCACTAACATCACCCATTACTTTTCTTTCAATGCTAGAGGTCCTCCAACAAGGAAAGGGTAACTCTAGGGAATACTTCACGCCTATTTTCTGTTTTCATAAAAAAAAAAAGAAAAAAAAAAACTTTGGGTAATTCTTACTTTTAGAGCCACATGAGCTTATAAAATTAGTAGATGTCTAGGAATTGTAAGGAGGAATCGTGTACAGAATGCGTAGATAAGAGTCAGTAAGGGATGAAATGTCTAATAATGAAAATATAATGATGTTTAAAGTGGAGGTTAGGTTAAGCAATATAGGTTATCTAGTATACAAAATTTAGTGTCCAAATAATGCTTTACAGACACAGAGGTTAGGTTAAGCATTATAGGTTAGGTTAGTGTAGAGAGAGAGAGAAAAAACAACATTTTTTATACAAGGCTAACCTATAATGCTTAACCTAACTCTGGTCAATTAAGCATTACTGGACTGGAGGCACTCAAAAACAAAATTATTTTTGCTATTTGAAATTTCCTCACTTATGACTAGCCTAGTATCTATGCATTCTATTGTACTATTGGTAAGGGTAAGAATGCGGGATCCACTGACCATTAATGTAAATAAATACAACCTAACCTAATATTACTTAATCTAATCAACATAGCCCATGTTATCATTAAAATGCTGATTTATTGTAAATTTACGAAGGTTAAGTTAAATAAGCCAAATACTACAGACCATAGTTCTACATAAAGAAATTTAAGAGGATTCCACATTCTTTACCCTTAACGTTTAGGTATTCTCCTTAACTCAGTGGTGCAAATTAAAGATTTTGAGGTGTCTTCTGGAAAATTCACAATTTCAGGGAATTATGTCATTTAAAAAGACAGCTTTCTG
Organism: Macrobrachium nipponense; assembly: GCF_015104395.2. Classification (NCBI taxonomy): domain Eukaryota; kingdom Metazoa; phylum Arthropoda; class Malacostraca; order Decapoda; family Palaemonidae; genus Macrobrachium; species Macrobrachium nipponense. Next base: position 6,304,367 of record NC_061103.1, on the reverse strand, counting down.
ATGTTATTTTACATATTGTTTAAAGAAATTCAAGTGATGCAGACCCTCCAGCACCTCAATTTTCAATTGGAAGTTGAAAATTGTCCTCCGGTACCAGAGCTTCCAATTTCTGGCACTGTCTTAACTTTAGGAGTCTACTTTTTTATAAGCTTGCACAGCCTTAATAGGTAGCTAGAGTAAGAATCACCAAGTTACCGACCTTTTATTTGTTTATCTATGCAAAAAAAAAAAAAAAAAAAAAAATGGAAAAAAAAACCTTGGTCAGTAAAAAATAGGAAGTAACCCTTTGTCTATAACCACCCCAAAAAGCTTGAGGGCCTTATGGGAATTGGAGGTTTTGGGTTGCACTAGCCTAACCTAACCTCTGCGTCAATCAAGCATTACCTAGATTGGGGGGTTTTTTGCCCCCATACCCCCTTTAAAGGTGGGGGCTTCTCCCTCACATCCCTTGACTTAGCTAATTACTTAGCCGGGGACGGCCGTAGGACGCCATAAATTAGGTACCTAGGTACTAGTACTAGCTAGTACTAGTCCTATAGTATAGGTTTACTTACCTAATTTTTGGCTGAGACCTTGTCACCTTGTGCAGCCTATATTCTCGCCAATTTTAGTCCAGCCTAAAGGTTTGCTCACATTAAAATCCTTCCAACAAAAGCAACTCTTCCTAGAGTCGTTGGTATTTAAATTCCTCAAAGAAAGTGCAGAATTATTCCCTATGTAGACTAACGTTACTTTTCTCTCATATTGCTACCTATAGGGATATACTATAAAATGATAGTGAAAGATAATTGCATAAGCTGCTATCACTTACCTATGGGCCCTGGCTTTCTCAAGTCGTCGTAGGGGTTTCTATATCAGCTGTCATGCACTTGCATGTAAATTTAATTCAGCCACTTTGTCAAACAAATTCAGTTCGTGCAGCCCGCCAATTTGTTTACGCTGCTGCAGAGACATCTGGTGGCGGCATAATTGGTGACCATTTCCCACTGTTCAAATTTCTCGATCACAGATAATTGCTGTATCATTTTGGGCTTATATAAACATATTTCAGTACTCTATATGCTGTCGTTTGCTCACCAAATGAGGACGAATGTTTAAAACAACAATTAATAAAGGAAGTCTTTTTAAGAAATGGATAAACCTTTAATTTCCCTCTAAAGGTGAAAATGAGGTTTGTCCATGTTTTTGTACATAACAATATTACGATTTTTGTGTATCACTATATTTCTGCATGTGACAGGTCTAAAATCAATGAGAAAATGCATAATTTACTGTATATCGAGTTACATTATCATTGACGTCCTAAGTATGGTTGAAAAAAACGTTTGTTTGAAGTTTGTGAAACACTCACTAAAAGTACTTCATGAAGCCTGAAATGAACAGCGTATTTGAAGCTCACGAAAAACGTTCGCTTCCGGGGGGGAATCCTCCAATACGCACCAGCAATCGACAATACAGCGTCTATTCAATGCATTGCCAGCTTGTTGCATCCTCGTCCTTTAGTACTTAGGTCCCAAGAAGACAGGTATGCAGATCCATGCTTCTGCTGGCGTCACGTCTTCGTGGATGGCGGGAGATCGCCCAACAACTCCGAGAAGGTTCAACATTAGTAGAATAAGAGAATAGTGTTTCTCAATAAATTACACCTTCCCCCCTTAGGTTAACACAAAAAAAAGTTAAATTTGTTCAATGAGTCTCCTAGGTTTCTTACTTACTCTGGTAGATTTTCTTATAATGCCACCATCAATAACAATTTACTGTTCTCTGATCCTAATACTTCTACATTGGGATAACAAATCATACCCGAGTTCTGAATAGGGTTATTTGTCTCTTCTAATCCTTGTACATTATGGGAGAAGCAAACTTACAGGAACATAAGGAATCATTGTATCTTTTAATAGTGACTGTTCATCAGTTACTCTGGTTTTATACATTTTTCTCTCAAATAACTTTGTGATAGGTGACGCTTCCTAGTCAAAAAATACCATTAACAGCTACAGAAACAAGAACCTTGATAATCTTAGCTTCCACCCATTCTGGTCCTTTTACCAAAATTCCTGGCATATACTGCATCATCAACTCTTAATTTAGACTCATGAACATATACTCATCTCCTTGTTTAGGCATTATAACATCTAATGGACCCTTAAATTTCCTTCCAAATAATAATTCAGCTGGGGAGCAGCCAGTAGAAGACTGTATTGTACGTCTATAGGTATACAAAAATTTGGCCATTCTCGTTTTTACAGGCAAATTACAATCAAACTTTTCGAAATTAGTTTGAATATTCGTACACCCCGTTCTGCAAGCCCTAATTGTATGGTCAGGATACTTAAAGACGAAAGTTGCTTACGAATTAGTTCAAATTCTTTTTCCAGGAAATCTGGAGAATAAATTCGGAAGGCAATGTCATGATAGCTAAAGTAGTGAATGTAGAAAGTGAGAAGGTTGGTTTTCTGTATATGGTAAATTTGTATTCTGTCGTGTCTCTGATTATTAAAACATCAAGAAAAGGAATTTTGTTGTCTGTTTCCCATTCAACTTTAAATTTGATGCTGGGCACTAATGCGTTTAATTTTGAAAGGAATTCATTAAAATTTCCCCACCTATGGATAGATCTCTTGGTATAAAAAAAAAAAATACCAACCTTTCTGTAAACTTTTCTTATTCATATACCTGAAGAGAGAGATATTAAGCAGTCTCTGAAATATAGTACTTTTCTCTCTATATTTTGGTGTTTTTATGGCTCCTCCTTATATATATATATATATATATATATATATATATTATATATATATATATATATATATATATATATATATATATATATATAAATATATATATATATATATATCTATATATATATATATATATATATATATATTATATTCAGAAACCAAAACATTTATTTTCGGGAAAAAACATTTTCAGTAAACAAAAAAAATATATATATGTATATACATAAATGTATGTATGTATGTATATATGTATGTATACGAGAGAAATATAAGGAAAGAAATTTAGGTAGAAAATTTAAGTCGAAATTAGTCGTGTGCTGAAAGAGATTTTAAAAGGGTATCCCATAGAATAGTTTTCTTTTCACGAAGATGAATAAAGAAAAACGTCATCAAAATCAATGGCTACCTAAAGCAATATAACGAACCTTTCGGTATACGACGTTTTACTTTATTTCTGAATCTTATTCTTGTTGTTCCATACATTATAGGTATCAAATGAATCTAAAGTAAATAAATCGAGAACTCTAAAGAAATATAACAATAAATATTTCAGTTAACCTAAATTTACGAATATTTCAGTCTCAGAAAGAGAAAAAAGTAAAAATGGTAAATTACCTTTCAACAACAGTTACTTAGAAAAATCTGGAGATAGTAAATGGTAGGATGGTGAATCCTTAGACAAAAATGCTTTTTATTTTGCGACGATAAGCACTAGCAATTGCATAAATATACCCATATTCAGGGGAAAATATATGGGAAATATTCTAGTGCATACATATACTTGTAAAATTAACAACAGAATTCGAGACATGTAGGCTATTCACTACAGCATAGCTACTTTGTCATGTATGTAAGACGTTATGTAACGAGCGCGGAAATCTTTAGCTCCGCGGACACGTTCAGTTCAGAGCTATTGCACTGTGTTGCATAATGGGTAAATGTTATAAGTATAACAATTATTATTGTTTTAGTATCGAGTCCGACACACAGGCTTCGATCTTATAAATTCTACCTGACGTATGTAGGATATGATTCCTATTGTGTATACAGCTCCGATGCTCATATTTGTTATGATTCTATTATATACGCTTTTATATATTCAACTACCCGCATTCTTCAATGTAGTTTAGCCAATAAACACAAGTAAGGAGACATTGCTTTATTATCGCCCTCATCCCGGATCTCGGCGACGAGAAATGGAATATTATCTCCAATACTAAAACACCATCTTTCCCTCTACCTACAGGCAGGAGTGAAGAATTGTCGTAATGGTCATTTAACTAATGCAGACCAAAAATAATTACGACAAAACATTGGCGACGCAGGTGACGAAACTCGTTAGCAGACTAAATGGAGCCTATAGCCTACGCCTAATCCTTCCTAGCAAGAAGCGGAAAAGACGACGACCCCAGTCGGACGAAGTCTACCCCGGAAAAAACGAAGAATCTCAATTACTTAGATGCCTTCATCACACTCAAACCAGCAACCAAGCAACGCTGTGCCAAGTCAGGAGCGTCAACAATAAAAAAAGGGTTGGTTAGAGGGTTAAATTGCCAAGGTATGTCTATGCAAGTGTAGCCTACAAGGTAGAAAAAAAGGAGGAGAACTTCCAAATTCCTAGCCTTAGTCTAAACTTCTTAGTATCACAGCAAACATGCCGATAGATATCCAAAGGTTAGACAGCTTTAGTATCGGTGATGATCCTAAATCAGTGGGTACAAGATGGGAAAAGTGGATAGGTAGCTTCCAAGTTTATTTAGAACACTAGGGAAATAAACGAAAAGCAGCAGAAGGCTTTGTTACTTCATACTGCAGGTTTTAGAAGTTCAGGAAGTATTCAATACTTTGAATCTAAACAGATGATTCATTGCAGGATGCAATTGAACGGGCTTACAAATTTATTTTCTTTTGCTCCTCAAGCAAATAAATACTTTGAACGTATAGTTCATAGAGGCATCACAGGAATCAGGTGAGACAAATAGGGTAAAGATCATCACAGCAAGCCACGCAGGCCAGCTACCATCAATGCAAGCCACCCTCCGAAAAAGTACATTATAACGCGTCCTGACACCCGAGATGGGCATCAGTCGCGACTTGTTGTTGGTGAGAAACGGAGCTAAAGACCTCTACTCTCCTTTCGAGTAAGTATTTTCCCCAAAGTTAGAAATTAAGGCCAAATTTTAAGATTTAAACAGAGGGTACTGAAAACGGTCTCAAACGTAGTGCAAATCTCACCAAAACGCGTTCACATTTTTACTTACAACTCGAGGTATTTAAGAAGATTGACGCCATCTCGATGTTTACGGAGTAGCTTGTGTCAATAAACTAACCATTTCCTGTGATAAATCCGCACACCACTTGTACCCACAGACGCTGGAGCACTTTTATCACAACAATCGAAACACGATTTCTCATCAACAACAAGCCAGGCGTAAACAGCTGTTGGGGTAGAAGATGACGAAGAAGCGTGCTCTTGGCTAATTTTTAAATAAGTAGTAAAACATCAATATTTTATATATGATGATTAATTTGAAAATATTCGTTATTGAAAAAGTAACTCGACTCTGACTCAAATTTAAGTAATTATTTTTCTGAATTAGAACGTTCTTTCAAGTTCTGTATTATGACGTCACGACATCTTGACTTTCGTACCTATTGTAAACATAATTTTTTTGCTATACTCAACTGTCATTGCAGAACAGTTTACCAGTTATTCGTGCAGATTGTTATCAGCTATACATGTAATTGTTATAATCGTTAATGCGCATATATATCTTTATTATTTACTTTTTGGAGGTATATGAAGATGTTTTACTGCTGGATTATCGCCGTAGTGTGACGCAATCGTTTTTCGGTCCATGGGCCTCTGTCTGTTTTCGCACCATAAGAAATTATGGGGCCGAATTTGCAATGACCAGAAAGTCGTTAAAAAGAGGAAAAAGTTTTAGCCATTGAGGGGCATATTGTTTTGACTGAGAAAAATACAAATTTATTCAATAGCTAGCTTGTAAAAAATACTTGGTTATAAAAAACTTCACAAAAAAAAACTTGATTGACAAACTAAGCAGCATGTCTATATGGGGTTTTCAGAGACAGTGCAAGCACGTTTTGGGCAATACCTATTTCTGTAACGAACACTCGTAACAGAGCGAGATTTTTCTTTAGTGCATTACCCCCAGTGCCGTAATTTATAAGGGTATCGTGAATCACTAATCGTAAAGAATAACTACACTTGTCCTTGTACTAATAGACCAAAACTCCATTATCCAGAAATGGATAGGAAAACACACCAGTAAACAGCTCCACCTACCCTCTCCCCCCACCTCCACCGCCACCCCTGTCCTTCTTCCTTCCTTCACCTTCCCTTCTCTCTCTCTGAAAGTTGTTGCAGTTTAAACTTATTTTCTATGATTTTTCCATCTATCTATCTAATAATAGTAGTTACATTGGTGGATATATCTAACGATTCACTCGGTTGTTACCTGCCCATTGACCGATATATTTATACACTATCCACTCAAACTCTCTCTCTCTCTCTCTCTCTCTCTCTCTCTCTCTCTCTCTCTCTCTCTCTCTCTCTCTGTTTCTTTTATCGTAATTCGAAAAAATGAACAAGAAAATATATTTCATACTGTATAGCATTAATTAAATACTTTCAAGTTTAATTCAGTCGTAATGATGAATGTAGGTGCATCTACTATGCTCGCAAAAATAGTTAAGCAGGACATAGGTATGTAAAATTTAAAAAATGAAGCGAGAAGAGGAGGAGAGAGAGAGAGAGAGAGAGGCGGACGAGAGAGAGGACGGAATTGGAAGGGACATTCACTGTGGCCAATCGGTATGTGCCTACCCTCCACTGGGTATAAGACTATAAACAAACATTGAAATGGTGAAATTAGGCTATGTATTGGAAGTATATATACATAAATATTAAAGCATTTTATCATTATTGCATTACTATGACAACTAGAATTCATGGAAACAGTTTGTTATAATAATGGAACCGGCGTATGGTGTTGAAGCCTCCACTAATGTGGCACACGATGATTTTGCCATTCTTAGCATGCAAAACATTAAAGCATGCAAACATTAAAGGTTACATTTATTTCTGGCATACGATTATTTAAGAAAATTCAAAATACTAATAAGACTGAAATCAATGAAAAGTGCTAGCAAAAACAAAAAAGCAAAAAAAAAAAAAAACGTAGTCTTTCCTCTATGCACTTTTCCGTATTCGTTCCTCTATGGTTTTCGGCAGCCAGATGTACGAAAACGTTAGAAAACATTTGATTTTATCTACGTTAGAAATATCTGTAATTTTTCGGGGTAATTTGGTTGCAAAAAGGGATAAATACATGAATTAAATCAAAATTTTTAAATAACAATGTAAATTTAAACTAAATAACGAGTAGTAAACAGTTTAGGGAATAAAATTAAAAAAAAAAAACTTTTGCAGTTTCGTCGTCTGTCGTCGTCTGCTGTTTGTAATTGTGTTTATGGTGCGCGCGCTTAGAAACCAGGAACAGCAACGGGTTTAAACGTGCAATGTGGAGTGAACTGAGACCAAAATGTGTATAATAACAATCAAATAAGCACTGTGGAGTTTCAGTTGTGATGGCAGTAAGGATAAAAACGCCGATTACAAGGTAAGAATGAATTCAGTTCCAAACCATAAACCCCGGGAATAACAAGTTTCATACTTTCACTAATATAGGCAACAAAATGTTGTTTTATTGTGCTGATTACAACTGCAATCTTGAGTAAGATCAATAAACGTTACATACATACGCTAACATTGTTCAAATGAGTGCTGGGAAGGCCTGGGGAAAGATGGTGTCCGTCACTGATGAGAAACCGTCCATGAAAAACGTAGCCCGCCATATTGGATTCAAAACTGCCTTGAAAACATATTTTACGAAGAGCTCACATGCTTATTTTTAGTTCGTATGGGGCTTTCATATATCACAATATGTTTGACGAAACTTCAGTCTTTTAAATGGTATGCTTAGAGTTGCAATTGTATTCATGTTTCACCAATTAAATATCGAGTGAATAAGACCCCGTCTACCGTGATGAGGGTTGGCCTGTACTGATGTTTCCCCCTAGATTCTTTTGTAACAAAAGTTAAAGAAATTAGCTTCAACTTGTGAATTAGGAGATCTAGAAGACAGGTTAATAGAGCAAATTATAGTAAGGAGAAACTCGCAAGAGCTTAGAAAGAAGTCACTGCAAGAAAAGGAGTTAAACTTGCAAAAAGTTCTGGAAATAGCAAGAGCAATAGAAACAGCTAATTACCAGTCCAATGTCATTGTAAGTAAGTCTCATAACAACAGTAGCCAGGTGAATCATGTAGCCTATAAAAAGGAGTTACCAACATGCAAAGAAAGGGCAAACAAATGAAACGAGTAAGCCTAGCCCAGGTATATCCAAGTATAACAAGGTTAAACCTAATGTCTACTCACAGAAAAGTCAAAGTCACATAGGGACACAAAAAACTCAAAAAGAAATCGTGCTTTAGATGAGGTAAACAAGATCATTATAGCAATGATTGGGATAAGTGCCCAGCGTCAGGTCAGACGTGCAATAACTGCAGGAAGCGAGGTCATTTAACAAGTCAGTGTAAAATTTGCTAAGCAAAAGACCACAAAACAGATCAATAGAAACCGTAAATTCAAATGACAGCTCTAGCTCAAATGAAGAGAGTGTACATAAGACCACAGAAGTAGAACAATTTGCATTTCACATTAACTCTGTGAACAAAGATGCACAAGAACGTCTTATGGCTCAAATAGAAATAAATGGGAAACTCACACCCATGCAAATAGACACAGCTGCAGATGTGACAATAATTTCTGTGGTTAGTTCGTTCGCAGACCCGGGGGACAAGTATCCTACAAATTCCAGAAACCATTTACCCCAAATAACAATATGCATAGAATAAAAGTTGTCCAGAATTCCAAAATATACCAGAAAAGTCACTTATCCGACCATTTTACGCCAAAATACCATCCGCCGATATTTCCCGTGAAACTTAAATTTTTCTAAGTACCCACTTGATGTGAAGGCTGACAACGTTGGTCGGAGCTCCCGTAGGTTGTTTCGTTGAGTAAAGCCAGCGGGGGGGGGTGGGGGGGAACCAGGGTTTGCTTGCATGTCGGCCTGCCTCCAACGCGGGAAATTTTAAACCAAACCAATCCTGTATCAGGTTGACCCAGGTCATTCCCAAGGGACATGGATTAACTTCCTCCCAACCAATAAAAACGTGTCCCATGAATATGAATCAGACAATCATACCTGCAGTCACAAAATTTGCCCTTTTCGTTCAACACCGCCGCCATGGATAGAAACTCATTCCATATTGTTTCCGGAAAGTGTTACTGCTGACCAGTTCGATCAATATACGCATTTGTATATTGGTATCCTGGTAATTCTTCAGAAGCAGTCCGCACTGGATATTAAAATAAATAATTCACCTACATGGAAGAGCATGTGAAAAGCAATATAAAAGCATTGTCATTATATGAAGAGTTGAACGGAGTGGAATTAAATGAGCTTGATAAGTTTTACCTCGAATTTTTCCTACGTCGGGAGAGGTGTTTCCTCTACGGTAATGTTTACTTTTAATGAGCCCTCTAACTTATTTTCTTACGCAAAACAACCAGAAAGGAGTGCTTTGCAGCAATAATAATAATTGGGAGCACCTACTGATTACTGATTCGCCGGGCCCACTCGACCTGCCAACACGAAATCGGCGGAAGAACACCAAAGCCAATATGGCGGCGATACCAAAACAACAACAAACAAAGTAAGGAGCGACTACATATCGGCGGGACCATCGATTTATGTGTGCTGTCAGTAAGGCCGTAACAGAACAGCGCTTCGCGCCTTATCCGCAAATTTAAAGATTCTTTGGCAAGCACGGCAAGAGGTAATGTTGCGCTGCGCACGCTACCCACAGGGTTTACAGTAAGGCTACTTACCGTGGCAGATAGATTTGGGTGTCGCATCGCTTACGCCGACGTCCTTTCGTCACTACAGAGCGATCACACCCAAAGGCGTTCCTGTTGTAGTCGATCCGACAAAATAGCTCCACAACACTCGCAGTTTTTTTGGCTGACGAATTAAATTATATCTCGGAGCATATTCAATCACAACTTCTTTACCACCACACTAGACAAATAATGATAAAATTCACCGTAACCCACATTGCACTGCAAAAAACAACTCGGTAGGAAATCGAAGGTCTCTGTCAAACTTAATGCCAGAAGGGCCAGCCACTACCTCTGCCATAGCTACAGGAAGACAAAAATGCCGGTTTTTGCTTCATTTTTCGAGTATTCAGTCAAACAAGGATACCAGTGGACACTGGACAGCTAACTTTATTACTCCGCTGAAATGCTAGTGAAACTTAGTTTTCGACTACAGTCGTTCGTAATTGGTTATGAAACCCATGATGTCATAATGATGTCACACCTCTCAGCCAATAATGAGTAACTGGAACTGCTTTTGTTTCCGCAAGAAAGTAAGTTAGAGGGCTCATTAAAAGTAAACATTACCGTAGAGGAAACACCTCTCCGACTTAGGAAAAATTCGAGGTAAAAACTTATCAAGCTCATTTAATTCCACCCCGTTCAATCTCTCATATAATGACTATACTTTTATATTGCTTTTCACATGCTCTTTCCATGTAGGGTGATTATTTATTTTAAATATCCAGTGCGGATTGCTTCTGAAGAATTACCGGTACCCTTCTCGAGTTTTTAAGAAACACTGACGAATTTTATGAAGTGGTTATATAGGGAAGGGTTACTTGGGACTATTCGGGGTTATGCACAACATGCAACACAGCGAACCGTCTATTCATAAAACATGGGACCAGCGAGGCCACGGGCCAAAGCGATATACATGTGGCGATGGTAAACAAACAGCAAGTGCGGTAAGAAGGTATCAGTTCGGCACGGATCCTTTTGAAAAGTCGCGTTTGTCCCTTGAAACAATTATTATATTAATATTTTGCTTCACAAAGAAGATCCCACAGTGTGTTGTCACAGATTTGGTTATGCCTTTAGCGCCGAAACACCATGGTCGATTGGTATAATTTTTGTAGAGATGTATGTTGCCAAATCCTGTGTGCTGATAATAAGAAAATCGGTGGTCCTGGTCATATTGTTGAGATCGACAAATCTAAATTTGGGAAACGGAAGTACAACCGTGGCCGAAAGGTAGACGGATCTTGGGGTTTTTGTGTTCGGTGGCATTGACTGACAGACACGTGAGACCTTTTTCAAGGTGGTTCCTGACCGTTCTGCCGAAACAATGATCCGGTGTTGCTTGATAACGTACTTCCAGAAACCACAATCATATCTGATTGCTGGAAGTCGTACAGCAAAGTCCGGGATCATTATTTTGCGCATAATGTCGTGAACCCACAGCGTTAACTTTGTTAGCCCTGACGACCCGAATGTACACACGAACACTATAGAATCGCAGTGGCGTGTCCTTAAGGGGACCGTCCGCTATGGCGGGATGACATGTCAACTTGAAAAAAAAAAAATCGAGTTTTTACTTGTGTCTATGCAGAAACATGCCGTGCATGCTTCCCAGAAGTTTCAGCCAATTATTTTTATAAATAATGAAGATATAGCGGTTTTTAAATGATGACGTCATCATAACTGCGTCGTCTGTATGGACTGAGTTTGACAGAATCGTTTTTGCGTGTTTATTTTTCTATGTGTACAGGATTTTTTTCAGATTTTTTCGATATTCTCATACATCTGGTAACAATGAAAGGTGGTGTGAGAGGGGAGAGCTGCTCAGAGCGGCTATTTATAGGCGAGAGCCGCGGAGACTCAGAGAATGACTCAGTTACGCCACAGACGTCAAAATGAGTTACATGCGCTTCATCACTTGCGTTTCGGTCACTAGCTGTTTACTTTGTTTTGTTTATAACTTCTTAGTGAACTTATAGCAATGCCGAAGTTACCTAAGATCGAGAAGGCTACTCAGCAACTAATGCTAGCAAAATTAGCGAAGGCCAGGAGTGTGCTGAAAGAAAAACACGAAAATTCATTGTTATCAGCGCCCTCATTGTCTCGTCTCTCCTTCAACATCATTGTCTGGTGTCACGCTGAGGATATTAATACCACTTTTAGGGGTAGGACCAGGATCCTTTATGTAGAAATCAACAATAAATGTACAAATAAAGTAATTATAATAATGTTGTTTTGACCTTTATAAGAAAAAAGCGAAATTTACATAGCAAATCTTTGGGAGCTCATAACTCAAAAACATACTTATGCGCATGTCGGTAGAGATTACTCGGTTATTTATTATCCAATTTTAGAGAGAAAAATATCATTGGAAAGAGAGAATAAAAATCCCATAATTCTGTGTGACAGAATTTTGATTTCTTTCTTCCTTTTTTTTTTTTTAGATTTTTTGTGTAGACTAAAAAAAAAAAATTCATAAAAAAAAAAAAAAAATTAAAATTCTGTCTCACAGAATTGTTCCGTATATAAAGAAGTTTTTATGGTATGATTTTCAATACAACTGATGTCATATTAGCGGAGAAATCGTTACCTATTTTTTTTTATTAAATCATAATTTTTGCTAATAAAACTAAAAGTTTTTGCTCAAATGACTTGAGATTTTTATGATGAAGGTATTATATATATCTAAAACATATATGAAAATTATCTATTTTGCGCAATAAATAAAAACATAGGACATCATAGCGGACGGTCCCCTTAAACGGAGCGGCGCTACCGAGACAACGGTACGCAGAAAGAACTTTACGAAAGCTATTTTTCTAAAGCTATTTTTCTACATACTGTACCAGAAGCGGTATCTACAAGAGTTCTGTGTCCATTTTGGGCGTTCCTGAAATTGATCAAACGATCTATCCGCTCAAAAAGCCGCCTGACATCCAACATCTCAAATTGGGATTTCCCTTGGCCCGAAACAATAAGACCAGGACCTTCTACCAGCGAGCCAAGTGATCCCTCGCCCGTTCCAAAGAGGCTGAGACTGATGCCTTCTTCTACCCCTTCATGGTCGTCGGACAGCAGCGACTTTGAAATGTGAATAAGGTAAGTTGTATATTAATGTTTGTTAGCCTTAAAATACTAGTGTTTCGGTTAGTTCGAAGTCAGTACCGAAGCACATGTTCGAACAGAACTGTTTCGGCTAGTTCGAAGACTATACTGGAGCACGTGTTTCGAACAGTAAGGCCGTGGCGAACGAGGAAGGTGTTCAATGTTACAGTTTTGGGGGGAAAAATAGGCTAGTCGTGGTTTTTTGTATGTACTGTGGCTAATTCACTGTAACCTCTGTTTAGTGCGTGCAGCACAATATTACCTCTTGCCAGAACATATCTCGCCTGCCAAGAATCTTTAAAAATGCAGATAAGGCGCGAAGCGCCATTCCGCTGTGGCCTTACTGTAACCTCCGTGGTTAGCGCGAGCAGCGCAATATTACCCATCTTGCCAGAACATGTCTCGCCTGCCAAGGAATCTTTAAAAATGCGGATAAGGGCGCGAAGGTTGCCGTTCCGCTGCGGGCCTTACTGTGGGATCTAAGCTTCTAATTTAATGTCGGTTAGTGGTAGCCTAGCTAGACGTTTTACATGTAGGCTAGTCTTTTAAAAGTTCGGCAATGTAAGGGGTCCTAGGCTAGCCTAGCCTACGTCAACCTTGAATGCAGAGTAAGAGGTCGGAGCCTATGTCGGTTAGTGGTAGCCATAGTCTAGAAGTTTTACATGTAGGCTAGTCGTTCTAAAGTTTTTGCAATGTAAGTAGTCTTAGGCTAGCCTAGCCTAAGACCCTTACTCTGCATTCAACCTTGAATGCAGAGTAAGGGGTCAAACTTTTGCATTAATTGTCAAAGTTCTGGTTCTCAAAACCGGGAATTGAGAGTTACGTGCACCGTGAAAAAGTCCCTACGCTGCTTCCCCCCCCACCCAAAAACCCGGTTTTCCCAATGGGTCCCCCCTTTACCGTTTGATGTTTATCAGGCTTTATTTTTACTGGGTCAATTACAAAAAAGGGCCAAAAACGTTATTCTCAGATATTTTTTCCCGCGAAAATCGATCATCCCCCCGGGTCTGTAAATGGCTCCGAGTAGCACAAACGTACCTAACTAGTGATAAGACCTTCAGACAAAGTGCTCAAAAGTTATAATGGTACAAACATAGAAGTAGTTGGTTCATCACAAGTGAAAGTTCAGTACAAAGATCAAGAGATAGGTAAGTTACATTGACAGTAGTCAAGGTCAAGGACAGACGTTATTCGGATTAGATTGGTTAAGATGCATAAAATTAGATTAACCTAGTATTCTAAGGGTTACAGGTACAAAACAAGAACCAGCAGTAGAAATTTCATTAACTAACCTTCTATCAGATTACAAAAGAAGTATTTGAAGACAGAGTAGGAACAGTAAAGAATGCACAAGCAGTCCTAGTTTTAAAGGAGAATGCTACCCTAGATTTTCTGCTTCAAGACCAGTTCCATATGCATTGAAAAAACTGTGGAAACTGAAATTAGAAGGTTAGAAAGTGAAGGTTCATGGGAAAAGGTAGATTATTCAGATGTGGTCTACACCATTAGTTACAATTGTTAAGGACAACGGTCAAGTTAGGTTATGTGGAAATTACAAGATGACATTAAATCCACGATGGCAAGTAGTACAGCATCCATTGCCAAATACTAAAGATATGTTTGCAGCTTTGTCAGGATGCTCAGTATTTTCTAAGATAGGTCTTAGACAAGCATTTCAACAACTTTCCATGGATGAGAATTCAAAAGCTATGTACTGTAAACACACATTTAGGGCTGTATCGTCCAAAAAGACTTCCTATGGTGTTGCTAGCAGTCCAGCAATATGGCAGCAAACAATGGACAATATTTGCAGGTATGTCAGGAGTATTCATTTCATTGATGACATATTAGTCGCTGGCAAAAAAAACAAAACAAAAAAGAGCATAGAGAAAGGTTACGTGCAGTTCTAAAGAAACTAAAGTAACACAATATCAAGGTCAAAACGCATAGTAAATGTATTTTAGAAGTTGACTTGGTAGAGTATTTAGGCTTCATTGTAAATGGTAAGGGTATTCATAAGACTCAAAGTAAGGTAAATGCAGTGCAGTCAGCAAAGTTACCAGAAAACGTAAAGGAATTGCAACCATTTTAAGGAAGGTTTAGTAACATTCTATGGAAGTTTAATTCAGAATTTAGCAACAATTGCTCACCCATTATACAATTTGCTGAACAAAGATGTAAAATGGAATTGGACAAAGGAATGTCAACATTCTTTTGAAAGAATCAAAGCAGAAGTGACATTCCTAGTACATTATCAAAAGGATTTGCCAGTAAAGTTGGTTTTGTGACGCCTCAAACATAGGATTAGGTGCAGTACTAGCACATGTAATGCCAGATGGTACAGAAAACCAATAGCTTTTGCCTCTAGGGTATTGAACAAAGCAGAGAGAAAATTACTCACAAATAGAAAAGGAAGCACCAGCACTAGTGTATTGAGTAAAAAAGTTCCATATGTGTCTGTATGGCAGGAAAAGGCTCACATTAGTTACAGACCACAAACCATTATTGATGATTTTCAGGTCCAAAGGCAAGTTAACGATTACAACATGAATATAGACCACCATCTAAGATTGGGTAATGCAGACGCTTTGTGGTCGCGATTGCCTGTAGACAAAGCACCAGAACAACAAGAGAAAGTATTATTTTGATTTCTGCATATGATTTACCTATTACAGTTAAGGAAATAGCAACAATAGGTACAAAGAAAGTGTTATGTATGCAAGACGTTATGTAACGAGCGCGGGAAAATCTTAGCTCCGCAGACACGTTCAGTTCAGAGCTATTGCACTGTGTTGCATAATGCGTAAATGTTATAAGTATAACCAAGTATTATTGTTGTTAGTATCGAGTCCGACACAGAGGCTTCGATCTTATACATTCTACCTCATGTATGCAGGATGATTCCTTATTGTGTAATAGAGCTTTAGATGCTCATATGTTTGTTATGATTCTATTATATACGCTTATTGTATTTTGTATATTTCTACTACCCGCCTTCTTCAATGTAGATTATGCCAATAAACACAAGCAAGAAGATATTGCTTTATTATCGCCCTTCATCCCAGAACCTCGGCGACGAGAAATGGAATATTACCTCCAATACTAAAACAACATCTTTCCCTCTACCTATAGGTAAGAGTGTAAATTGTCGTATGGGTCATATAACTAAAGCAGACCCAAAATAATGACGACAAAACATTGGCGACGCAGGTGACGAACTCGTAGCAGCCAAATGGAGCCTATACCTACGCCTAATCTCCTAGCCAAGAGAAGCGGAAGACGACGACCCCAGTCGGACGAAGTCTACCCGAAAACGAAGAATCTCAATTACTTAGATGCCTTCATCACACTCAAACCAGGAACCAAGCAACGCTGTGCCAAGTCAGGAGCGTCAACAATAAAAAAAAAAAAGGGTTGGTTTAGAGGGTAAAATTGCCAAGGTATGTCTATGCAAGTGTAAGCCTACACGGTAGAAAAAAGGAAAAAAGAGAACTTCCAAATTCTAGCCTAGTCTAAACTTCTTAGTATCACAGCAAAAATGCCGATAGATATCCAAAGGTTAGACAGCTTTAGTATCGGTGATGATTCTAAATCAGTGGGTCACAAGATGGAAAAAGGGGATAAGTAGCTTCCAAGCTTATTTAGAAGCACTAGGGAAAATAAACGAAACGCAGCAGAAGGCTTTGTTGCTTCATACTGCAGGTTTTAGAAGTTCAGGAAGTATTCAATACTTTTGAATCTAACAGGTGATTCATTGCAGGACGCAATTGAAGGGCTTACAAATTATTTTGCTCCTCAAGCAAATAAATACTTTGAACTTTATCAGTTCATAGAAGCATCACAGGAATCAGGTGAGACCAATAGATTCTTTGTAACTAGGTTAAAGAAATTAGCTTCAACCTGGGAATTTGGAGATCTAGAAGACAGGTTAATACAGCAAATTATAGTAACGAGTCACTCGCAAGAGCTTAGAAAGAAGTTGCTGCAAGAAAATAAGTTAAACTTGCAAAAGGTTCTGGAAATAGCAAGAGCAATAGAAACAGCTAATTACCAGTCCAATATCATTGTAGGTAAGACTCATAATAACAGCAGTAACCAGGTAAATCTTGTAGCCTATAAAAGGAGTTACCAACATGCAAAGAAAGGGCAAACAAATGAAATGAGTAAGCCTAGCCCAGGTATATCCAAGTATGACAGGGGTAAACCTAATGCATACTCACAGAAAAGTCAAAGTCACAGAGGGAAACGAAAACCACAAAAGAAATCGTGCTATAGATGTGGTAAACAAGATCATTATAGCAATAATTGGGATAAGTGCCCAGCGTCAGGCCAGACGTGCAATAACTGCAGGAAGCGAGGTCATTTAACAAGTCAATGTAACTTTGATAAGCAAAATACCACAAAACAAATCAATAGGACCGTAAATTCAAATGGCGGCTCTAGCTCAAATGGAGAAAGTGTACATTAGACCACAGAAGTAGAACAATTTGCATTTCACATTAATTCTGAAGAACAAAGATGCACAAGAACGTCTTATGGCTCAAATAGAATTAAATGGGAAACTCACACCCATGCAAATAGACAGCTGCAGAAGTGCCAATAATTTCTGAAAGAGTAGCACAAACGATACCTAACTTAGTGGTAAGACCTTCAGACAGAGTGCTCAAAAGTTATAATGGTACAAAACATAGAAGTAGTTGGTTCATCACAAGTAAAAGTTCAGTACAAAGATCAAGAGATAGGTAAGTACCATTGACAGTAGTCAAGGACAGACATTATTCGGATTAGATTGGTTAACATGCATAAAATTAGATTGGCCTAGTATTCTCAGGGTTACAGGTGCAAAACAAGAACCAGCAGAAGAAATTTCATTAACTAACCTTCTATCAGATTACAAAGAAGTATTTGAAGACAGAGTAGGAACAGTAAAGAATGCACAAGCAGTCCTAGTTTTAAAGGAGAATGCTATTCCTAGATTTTCTGCTCCAAGACCAGTTCCATATGCATTGAAAAAACTGTGGAAACTGAAATTAGAAGGTTAGAAAGTGAAGGTTCATGGAAAAGGTAGATTATTCAGATTGGTCTACACCATTAGTTTACAATTGTTAAGGACAACGGTCAAGTTAGGTTATGTGGAAATTACAAGGTGACATTAAATCCACAATGGCAAGTAGTACAGCATCCATTGCCAAAATACTAAGATATGTTTGCAACTTTGTCAGGATGCTCAGTATTTTCTAAGATAGGTCTTAGACAAGCATTTCAACAACTTTCCATGGATGAGAATTCCCAAAAGCTATGTACTGTAAACATACATTTAGGGCTGTATCGTCCAAAAAGACTTTCCTATGGTGTTGCTAGCAGTCCAACAATATGGCAGCAAACAATGGACAAAATATTTGCTGGTATGTCAGGAGTATTAATTTTCATTGATGACATATTAGTCGCTGGAAAAAAAAAGAAAGGTTATGTGCAGTTCTAAAGAAACTAAAGTAACACAATATCAAGGTCAACCATAGTAAATGTATTTTAGAAGTTGGCTCGGTAGAGTATTTAGGCTTCATTGTAAATGGTAAAGGTATTCATAAGACTCAAAGTAAGGTAAATGCAGTGCAGTCAGCAAAAGTTACCAGAAAACGTAAAGGAATTGCAATCATTTTAAGTTTAGTAACATTCTATGGAAGTTTAATTCAGAACTTAGCAAAAATTGCTCACCCATTATACAATTTGCTGAACAAAGATGTAAAATGGAATTGGACAAAGGAATGTCAACATTCTTTTGAAAGAATGAAAGCAGAAGTGACATTCTAGTACATTATCAAAAGGATTTGCCAGTAAAGTTGGTTTGTGACACCTCAAACATAGGATTAGGTGCAGTACTAGCACACATGTAATGCCAGATGGTACAGAAAACCAATAGCTTTTGCCTCTAGGGTTTATTGAACAAAGCAGAGAAAAAATTACTCACAAATAGAAAAGGAAGCACTAGCACTAGTGTATGGAGTAAAAAAGTTCCATTTGTATCTGTATGGCAGGAAAAGGCTCATTAGTTACAGACCACAAACCATTATTGATGATTTTAGGTCCAAAGGCAAGTTTACAGATTACAACATTGAATATAGACCACATCTAAGATGGGTAATGCAGAGGCTTTGTCGCATTGCCAGTAGACAAAGCACCAGAACAACATGAGGAAAGTATTATTTTGATTTCTGCATATAATTTACCTATTACAGCTAAGGAAATAGCACAAGGTACAAAGAAAGACCCAGTACTCTCAAAAGTAGTGCAAAGTCTAATAACTGGCAGAGATATTTGTGCAGATGTCAATTGTAAACCATACAAAGAAATTTGGAATGAATTGAGTGTAACACAAGAATGTATTTTGAGAGGATCAAGAGTAGTGATTCCAAATGCATTAAGAAATAAGAGTTCTATCAGAAATACATGCAGACCACCAAGGTATTGTCAGATCAAAGCCAATTGCTAGAACTTATGTTTAGTGGCCAGGTGTTGATAGGGATAATGAAAATTTGGTTAAGAAGTATATGAATTGTGCATTGCAACAGAATAACCCAAAACCAACAAGAATGCACCCATGGGAACTACCCAGATACCCGTGGCAACGTGTACGTATAGATTTTACAGGTCCCATTTTTAGTAGATACTCATATCTGATATTCGTATATGCATATAGTAAGTGGCCAGAAGTTATACAATGCAAAACAAGCTTTCATCGGTAGCAACTATAAGATCACTCATGCAAATCTTTGCAACGCATGGTTTGCTAGAAAGAATAGTGACAGACAATGGCCCACAGTTTACTTCACAGGAGTTTAAGGAATTTCTGAATGTAAATGCATCCACGAATGGTGAAGCAGAAAGATTTGTTCAAACTTTCAAACATAATATGAAGTGTAGACAAGCAAACTCTGGTAATGTAGCATCTCACATTGCGAAGTTCTTATTATCTTATAGAACAACCATACATAATACTACGGGTGTAACACCTTATTCGTTGATGGTGAGGAGGAATCAGGAATAAGTTTAGACCTAATTTGTATCCAAGCTTGCAGAGTCAGTTAGAACAGAAAGGTTATGATCAAGTAGAAAAACTTGCCAATGTAAGACATTTCATTCCTTCAGGTTATGTCATAATAAGATCGTACAATACACCAGAAAAATGGGTACAATGAGAAATTGTCAGGAAGATTGGTAATTGACATTATGATGTTAATGTCGGTGGAAAGATTGTAAAACATCATGTTGATCAGTTGCAGTCATTTAGTACAAGCGTCTCAGTGGTTTGGTTGGTATGGTGTTGGCGTCCCACCTTGGTGGTCGCGAGTTCGATTCTCGGCCATTCCATTGAGGAGTGAGAGATGTGTATTTCTGGTGATAGAAGTTCACTCTCGACGTGGTTCGGAAATCACGTAAAGCCGTTGGTCCCGTTGCTAAATAACCGCTGGTTCCATGCAACGTAAAAACACCATACAAACAAACAAGTCATTAAGTACAAATCATACAGAAGTACAAGTTTCAAATACCTCAGACTTAAATAACTCAGATGTGCAAACTACTCACCAAGATGTTCAACCACCAACTGTAAATATAGAAGAAAATCTTGCAACAGCTCATAAGACACCTATAGTGCTCCCTAACAGAATGAGTAGAGGAAAACCTACTGAAAGATTAGATTTGTAAATGTGAGGAACAGTTGTTTCTTAGTCACAGACAAAGGGGGAGGAGACTTTTATGTATGTAAGACGTTATGTAACGAGCGCGGGAAATCTTAGCTCCGCAGACACGTTCAGTTCATAACTATTGCACTGTGTTGCATAATGGGTAAATGTTATAAGTATAACCAATTATTATTGTGTTAGTATCGAGTCCGACACACAGGCTTCGATCTTATAAATTCTACCTCATGTATATAGGATATGATTCCTCATTGTGTATATAGCTCCGATACTCATATGTTTGTTACGATTCTATTATATACGTTTTGTATTTTGTATATTCAACTGCCCGCCTTCTTCAATGCAGTTTAGCCAATAAAAACAAGTAAGAAGATACTGCTTTATTATCGCCCTTCATCCCGGGATGAAGAATTGTCGTATGGATCATATAACTAAAACAGACCAAAATAATGACGACAAAAACAATACTTGCCAGTTTAATATTGTCCTCTCTCTCTCTCTCTTCTCTCTCTCTCTCTCTCTCTCGTCTCTCTCTCTCTCATACGGAGTGATACTAAACTTAAAATGGTCAGGTTTTTAAGTCAATTATGTAAAATTTTTATAAAAAAAAAAAAAAAAACCAACTCCCCTTTTCTCCCTCCTTCTCATGCCAGTGCAAACACAGAAGATACTACAAGCAAAATAAGTACTTTATTCATAAACGTTTATGTTCGTTCGTATGGTGCTTTTACGTTGCACGGAACCAGTGGTTATTCAGCAACGGGACCAACGGCTTTACGGGACTTCCAAACTACGTCGAGAGTGAACTTCTATCACCAGAAATACACATCTCACTCCTCAGTGGAATGGCCAAGAATATAAACGTTTATGATATAGTCATCAGAAAACTTTAAATAGCAAACTAATTTACAACTACAATAATTTATAATTATGATACTGCACTTTTGCTGATTTTAGCCTTTTTGCATTTTGGAAAAAGACAGTAAAGGACAAGAAGTCGAAAGTCGTTGTTGAATTTCATCTTTTTTCTTCCCTTCGTGGTTTTTGTCTTCAGATATAAAACATCAGCTTCAGACTCCATTTTGAAATGAAACGCATTGTACTTCGAGTATCATTTTTATTATTATGCAAAATTAATAAACATATTTGCTACTGATACAAGTCTAACTTAGTCTAACACGTTTTTGATGTATAGAAAATCATTACAAGAATATTAACAAAATAAAAAATTAAATGGTGCATATTGTCATTCATTTATATTTATTGAATATTGTTTATTGACCACAAATAATTGCAAAATATCTTACATATATCGTATATCAAGATATATAAATATACCTACCATTGTGAATTCTATATCCTTCATTTAACCTTACAGTCCGGCTAATTTATGGATGCATCCCACCACACATAAAAATCAATATGCATATGACTTTATATTATATATATATATATATATATATATATATATATATATATATATATATATAAACTTCCTGTACCTTCCACGGGTAGTTAAAAGTGAACATTTCCAAAGTCTTTTTCAATAGATGATCGTAAAAATATGCCAATTTGACCAAGTTATAATGTTTTTTTTTTTGATAATAATTTCTTTTTATTTTATTTTGTAAAATTATACCTTCAGCTCAGACGAGATGTTCTGGGATAGGGAGGTGTAGTATATATATATACATCTTGTAGCGAAATTTCAAGTCAGACTGATGCTGCTGTTTCCAGTAGCCCAGAACTTACTCCAGTACTGACTCGCTACTAGAGCTACCGCAGGAGTTGCCATAAGTTCATTTGTAGCCCATTAGAGTGATGTGAAAAATGTTCCTGCAAAATTCGTTCAAACTGTATGGCGCCAATGATGACTGTCTGAACATAATCAAAAAAGATGGCTATATCAAGAAATTGCTAAGCTACAGATATGTCAAAGCCATAAGGAAGGTATATTTTCTGGATATAATAAAAATAAATTCTAAACAATAAAGTTGACTGCCGTATTTGCTGGGATAATCTACAGAATACTAAATTTAGTCTTTAGAGTTGCAACGTAGAAAAATAGAGGATTTTATAAAGTTCAACTGTGATATTAAACACCAAACTGAGATTTTGGCAGCTTTTCATTCCCAAAGGCGTGAGAGGGTACCACACCGGGGGATCATCCACTGACAATCCCACCTTCTTCAGATGCTTGTAAGCATCTCTCATGAAGATTGCATACAGGGCCAAATCAATGATGAAATAGATAGGGAACAGATAGTCTATTATGGAAATCATGTTATTTACGTCATCCAAAATGGACGCCTCCACACCAAAGTTAAACAAAAGGAGAGGCACAGCATGAACCAAGCTGAAAATAGTGAAGGATGTTGTTATGGCAAAGGACAGCTGTTTGGAGCGCTTTTGCAGAATCGAGGAGATGCTAGCTGGCTCTTCTAGGCTAATCGTACCTGGTTGCGTTCTCTTGAGGCATACTGCTAGTCCCAGCAAGACCCAGCTGACTGTAATTGGCACGAATGATCCCATGATAATGATCAGATTAGACCAACTTTGAATAACTTCGATTGAGGCAGTACAGAAATAAGAGTGCTGTATCCTTACAACTTCTGACCTCTTATAGATGAAGAAACCGACAGCCAGGGCAAAGAACCACAAAACGAAGCTGGTGAATTTGAAAGTGGTGGACCTAAGCCTTGAGTTGGGCATTGACTTGGATTCTTCAATGTAGGTGTTGATGCACATGCCGACTTGCATGCCAGAATACAGTTGAAATGATAGAGTAGCTAGACCGTTTCTAACCTGGCACAAGACGTAGCCAAAGATCCACGATCTGTTGTAGTAGGTCACCAGGTCGAAAGACAACACCAGCAAAGTCAGTATGGCTGCGAGAGTACGGGTTACGATGTACCTGCTGAGGACGTACTTTTTGGTTGTGTTTGCCAGAAGGCTGATGGTATAGATGCTGCCAATTAGGGCTAGTACCACAAAAAGGCTCCTGACAACAATTTTAATTATTAAGGAGTTAGTTCCCAAGGGCTCTGATAAGTCTGTGGTGCAGTTCTGGTCAACCGAAGTGCAGTTGGTGAAGTAGTTGTCTTCATAAACTTCGTAGACTGTTGGCTCCATCAGGAAAAATGATCCTGGCGCGCTCAGGTGAAAGATATGAGGCCTTCGCTTTCACCACTCCTGCAGGAGAGAAAGTTGAGCTTCCATTAGAGACAAGACACTGCTGGATTACTTAGGATTTGTAGAATAAACATACTGTTATATGTAACCCAGTTAATTTTTTAAGTATGTGACCAAAAGATTAAGGGAATTTGTTAAAAGAACAAAAAAGAATATATGAGCCTCATCATAGGATCTTTCATGTTCCATGAACAAACTAAAAACATGTTGGATAGGAACGATTTACACACACATACACAAACACACACACATACAAACACACACACACATATATATTATATATATATATATATATATATATATATATATATATAAGATTGAGCTGATTCGATACAGTTTTGAATATGCCTTTCCCGTGATATTCAGAAGTCCCGTGAAACCGTTATAAGTGATACTGTGTGTATGTGTAACAAAACAAGTCAACCGCCAAAGACGTTACAAGTTGGCGTGGCTTGAGCAGTTCAAGAGTGCCACGCATCTCTATATCCCTTCTCGATTGGCCCTTGTGTCAAAGGAGCCAGAATAACCAATCAGCTTCTTGCATAAACGATGCGTGTGTAGCGGGCATTTGAAACAGGCTGCTCTACAAGTCAGATCAGTTCGTTAGCGGGTCCCATACAGCACAGAGTGCCCAGTGCCCACAGTCCGCCTTCTCGTTGGCCGCCACACAAAAGACGTGTGTCACCATGAGTGTCAATAACAGTCTAACCTGCCGTCCGGTTGTGCACTAGCATAGCTAACGTAATAATTACAGTTAAAGGCCACCTGTGTAGCTAAGAAGAATACACCTGTGTTAAATTTTCCCTCGGTTATTATTTTTGCATGTCCTACATTGCATGCATGCAAACTTATCTCTCTCCTGTTTTTTCCTTCATATCCCGAACCCACAAATAACCAAGATCAGGTCATATATATATATATATATATATATATATATATATAATATATATATATATATATATATATATATAAATTAAAAATCACTAAATTACGATCGATCATTAGAATGAAGAAATGTTACACAAAGGTTACACTGTATATATAATAAAAAAAAGAGTAATGTACAAGCATAAAAAAGGGAAAGGAAGCAATATTAAAAAAATAAATAAATAAATACTTGCATCATGAAGGCATACAAACATACACACTAAAAATTTAAAAACACAGCATCTCCATGGACCTCTCGTTATTACTGAGGGAAGGTTTCAACTTTAAAGTGTAGAGACTTTCTACTATTGCCAGCCCCATGGGGGCCACTCGAGCAGAGAGAATGGAAAATGAATCTAGCCTTAGAGGGTGATCACTATTTTCTGCGTGATCCCGTATGGCACTGAATGGAGGTTTTGCTAAAAGCCTGTTTGTCCTAACTGATCTTCCCAAGTGTTCAAACCATCGTACACGTGCTTGGCACTTTGTTTTCCCCACGTAAATTGCATTACAGCAATTGCACTCGTATTTATATACAACATGAGACTGTAGTTCTGGGGGTACGATGTCTTTAGTCTTCATTCAGAATTTCAGTTTATAAAAGAAATGCTTCAAAAAAAAAAACGGTTTTAATAATGTTTTCATAGATACATATGTTGGTAAACAGCTAGAAAAGTTATTGTTCCCGAAAGTTTCCATTTTAAAAGCCAGTAAGCAGTACTGGATTTTTACCATGTTTTTTCTATGGTAATAAGAGTTTTTTTTCGTTAAATGGACTACTACTAAAACTTTTAAGAGAATTTTACCCTCAAGTTAATGTTAGGGTAATGTTCAAGCTTCAGTATAACTATTGGTGGTTTGTTTAGTACAAAGACATCGTACCCCCAGAAACTACAGTCTCATGTTGTATATAAATACGAGTGCAATTGCTGTAATGCAATTTACGTGGGGAAACAAAGCGCCAAGCACGTATACGATGGTTTGAACACTTGGGAAGATCAGTTAGGACAAACAGGCTTTTAGCAAAACCACCATTCAGTGCCATACGGGATCACGCAGAAAATAGTGATCACCCTCTAAGGTTAGATTCATTTTCCATTCTCTCTAGTCGAGTGGCCCCCATGGAGCTGGCAATAGTAGAAAGTCTCTACACTTCAAAGTTGAAACCTTCCCTCAGTAACAACGAGAGGTCCACGGAGATGCTGTGTTTTTAAGTTTTTAGTGTGTATGTTTGTATGCCTTCATGATGCAGGTATTTATTTATTTATTTTTTTTAATATTGCTTCCTTTTCCTTTTTTATGCTTGTACATTACTCTTTTTTTTATTATATATACAATATAACCTTTGAGTAACATTTCTTCATTCTAATGATCGATCGTAATTTAGTGATTTTTAATTTTTTTTTTCTTTCTGTGTTTTTGTATAGACCTGATGTTGGAGACAGTTACTCCGAAACCGGTAGTCATGAGAAAATAAAGGATGTTTATGTACAAGTGCTGTTTTTACTCTTTTCTATATATATATATAATATATATATATATATATATATATATATATATATATATATATATATATATATATATATATATCAAAATTTGGCACTGGCCAGGGTTTCTGCTTAGATAATAGGATAGGTTTACTAGTGACAGCTGCTAATCTGTAACTTTCACTATGCTTTTAGAGTATTTGTCTGAAACGATTTAATAAAAAATTTACCTAAACACAAGACAACTGCACTCACGTATGAAGTACGATTTATAACAGTGACTGATTGCCAGGGATCGTCTTAAACATCAAACGAAATTGGGTCACTCACGACGTAAGAGAATTGAGCGCGTTCTGTTCCCGTCTCCTCTATGTACGTATGTGGCACAGTTGAACGTGTTCGGTTTGGGTATACCTTTTCGCGCATTAAACTAACTTTTCCTTGAACACGAAGAATCAAATTTATCTCTCAAAGAACCCTATAGTCTCTTTCACCAATTTCTCAGGACACGAAGGCAGAGAGAATTTTCAATGCTTGAGAGTGGACGCGAGAGGCTCTCCCAACACCAAGCACACTGAAACACCACTTGAGTCTGCAGATGACATCCAAGGAACAGGCGTCGCTTACAATGGTCCGGTTGAGTGACTTCATGTTTACACTGACGTTTGGTTGTTGGGCTTCGCAAGCTATTCAGTTACAGGGGCATAATCGTCATTACAGCCCCTTTATTTATTTATTTATTTTTCTATTTATCTGTTTATTTATTTACGAACGCGATATATAAACATAACGCCGATAACACTCATTTTTTTAGCTTCTTTTCACTTTCATTCTTTTGTTCTTGTTTAATTTGACATGAGTGTTTAAATGATCATATTTCGTTACTTGTAAACAACTGGCTTTATTGCCGCTTTCAGTATCCGCTTCATAATGTAAACATGAAGTGGGTCGAAACATCTCTCTCTCTCTCTTCTCTCTCTCCTCCTCACTTCCTCCTCTCGTCCCTAAACTCTCTCTCTCTCGTCTCTCCTCTCTCTCTCTCTCTCTCTCTCTTTCATGATCACCCGAGATATCTTGTTAGCAGGGTGGGACTATGGCGTCACTGATCGTCTTTGGTTTTCCTGTTCTCCTTCAGTATTATTTCCGAGGTAGAAGGAATTAGCTAATAAACGAAAATTGTAGCTTAATGTTTGTGCTTATAAAATCACGGTGATGTGATAAAAATTCATATATATATATATATATATATATATATATATATATTATATATATATATTATATATATATATATATATACATATATATATGTGTGTGTGTGTGTGTTTGTGTGTATTGATAGATAGCTATTTAGATAACATATAACTCCTTCTTCATTTTGGATAAAAGAATCATTGTATTTAGAGTATCATTTTTATAATCATTCAAAATAAACAACCCTATATGTGGTATAGATACAAGTCTAGCTTATCGACTTCATAATTAAGTTTTCAAGGACAGAATGTCCTTACATAAAAAAGGGGAGAAGAAGCAAGGAAGAAATAACTGGGTACTTATTTTTAAGAATAATAATGGAGGTATAAAAAAAGAAGGAAAGAAATTATTCATATTGCAATTGGCAATCCTTTATACTTCTTGATATCTGTACTTTGATCACAAATATATGCAATATATTTTATCTATATTTTATTCCGAAATATGTAGGAAAAAAGTATCATCACGAATTCTACTTCCTTTATTAACAAAAAAGATAAAAAATCTTGACATGCTATGTCAGAGTCATAAGGAAGATTTATCTCTGGACATTATAAAAATAAATTCAGGCAGGAAAGACACCGCTTCTTCTGTGGAGTATAATCTGCAGAACACAAAATATCCATTTGGGTGAATATCATTGAAAACTGAATTTAGTCTGTAGAGTTTAAATGAAGAAAAATAGAGGATTTTATAAAGTTAACAATGATATTCAACACCAAATGGAGATTTTGGCAGCTTTTTCATACAGGCCTGAGAGGTACCACAAGGGGATCATCCACTGACAATCCCACCTTCTTCAGATGCTTGTAAGCATCTCGCAAGAAAATTGCATACAGGGCCAAATCAATGATGAAATGCATAAGGACCAGATAACGCATTATGGAAAACATTATAATTATGTAATCGTAAATGTGCTCCTCCATATCAAACTTAACCACTAGGAGAGGCACAGCAATAACCACGCTGAAAATAGTGAAGGATGTTGTTATGGCAAAGGACAGCTGTTTGGAGCGCTTTTGCAGAATCGAGGAGACGCTAGCTGGCCCTTCTAGGCTAATTGCGGCTGGCTGCGTTCTCTTGTGGCACACAGCTAGTCCCAGCAAGACCCAGCTGACTATAATTGGCACGATCATTGTCAAGATGTCATGTAGAATAGTGAAGTATCGACTAACGCCGGAAAAACAGGCCAAAGAGGGCTGCATCTCTAGAACTTCTGAACTCTTGAAGACGAAGAAACCGATAGCCAGGGCGAAGGACCATAAAACGAAGCTGGTGATCTTGAAAGCGGTCGACCTCAGCTTTGAGTTGGGCGTTGACTTGGATTCTTCGAGGTAGGTGTTGATGCACATGCCGACTTGCATGCCAGAATACACGAGGGATGCTATGGTGGATAAACCGTTTTTACCCTGGCACAAGACGTAGCCCAAGATCCACGATCCGTTGTAGATGGTCACTAGGTCGAAAGACAGCTTCAGCAACATCAGTATAGCTGCGAGAGTACGGGTTACGACGTACCTGCTGAGGACGTACTTTGTGGTCGTGTTTGCCAGAAGGCTGATGGTACAGATGCTGCCAATTAGGGCTAGTACCACCAAAAGGCTCATGAAAGCAATTTTAATTATTAAGGAGTTGGTTCCCAGGGGCTCTGATAAGTCTGTGGTGCAGTTCTGGTCAGCCGAAGTGCAGTTGGCGAAGTAGTCATCTTCATAAGCTTCGTAGTCTGTTGACTCCATCAGGAAAAAGGATTCGGGCGCCCTCAGGTGAAAGATATGATCCCTTCGCTTTCACTGCTCCTGCAGGAGAGAAAGTTGTACTTTCATTAGAGACAAGACACTGCTGGATTGCTTAGGCCCTTTAGAATAGACACCCTATTAGATGTAATACAGTTGATTATGAATCAAGATCTGCTGATGGTATCTTAAGGTATTACTTTACAGGATAGAATTCAATATTGGCTGGTATAGAAAACCCATTTCTTTTTAAGTAGGTGACCAAAGGATCAAGGGAATATGCTAAAATAATAAGATATAAATTATGAGTATCATGAAAGGATCTTTTATGTTCCATGAACAAACTGAAAACATGTTTGATATCTATATTTGTGTAGAATATATCTATAATAAATATATATCCCATATATATATATCTATTATATATATATATATGTGTGTATATAATATGTATATATATATATATACATATATATATATATATATATATATATATGTGTGTGTGTGTATATATATATATATATATATATATATATATATATATATCATATATTTTATATACATAATGTATGTCTGTAGAAAGTGAATATGGTCCTTTTGTAACCCCAGGAGGTTATAAGCAAACATCAAACCACTACCTACTTAACAGACATCAAACAGAAACAATGTGAATGAAAGTTTTTTGGTTTTATACGAATTCTATCCGGTTTCCCATGAAGTGCTTTATGGGTTAAAGGATATTTTTCTCCTTATCGCTACTTGAATCCACAATTCACTCATCAATAATGGCTTGCAATCCTTCAAAAATGAAATTGAATGAACAATTCACATATTAATGATAGCAGGTAATTCTTCCAAATTGCAAATAAATCCACAATTCGCCTATTAATAATAGCAGGTAATCCTTCGAAATTCCAAAATAATAATAATAACAGGTAATCCATCCACTTGTAAATGCACAATTTACCTGCCAATATTAGCTTGTAATCCTTCGAAAATGCAAATAAATCCACAATTCACCAATTAGTAATAGAAGGGAATTCTTCGAAATTGCCGACAAATGAACAATTCGCCAACAATAGCTTATAATCCATCGCAATTGCACTGCACTTTCAACATCGTCTCCGTCGAAGATATTTCAACAAATGAAAACCGAGACGTGGTTTCTGCAACCTCCTTGGAGCAAGTGGGTGTTTGTATGGGAGGGTATATACCCTCGCGTTCTTTGCCTCTACGGACGAGTTACGTAAGTGATTCATGCCCAGTTGCAAGATATCATTATGCCCATACAGTGGCAAATAAAATATTCATAGTTTTCTCAGTGCTATTTTTTAATCACATTTTAGGGGAAATCGGAAATAAGACTATTTTTATTTTTATTATTTTTTTTTTGTATGGGATAGAGAACGTTGCGTATATCATTAGTTACGTGTGAAAACTCATTGCAGAAATATGCGTATGGCACTGAATATGCAAATCTCTCTCTCTCTCTCCCTAGTTTGAGAAGTTGCCTTGTAACTTGAACATAAACATAGCTCTTTATACAATTGCTTCTCTCTCTCTCTCTCTCTCTCTCTCTCTCTCTCTCTCTCTCTCTCTCTCATAACTAGAATTCCTCTGCCTCCTTGACACTGGGAACATAACAAAGTGACTCGTGAAAATGAGAAGATGGAAAACTTTAACTCTCTCCCTCGGTTTACTCAATTGGGAGCAATAACACATTAGGTTTTCCTGGAGGGACTTTGAGGCTGGATGATACTTCGACGTTTGTGCTTTCAAACGCAACTTTGAATTGCTATTGTTTGTTTATTCTTTTCAGTTTGTTTCTAGAGATTTGCTCTGAAAATTACTCTTGTTTATAAACGCATTTTGTTGATGAACATAACTGTATGTGTGGGAATATTGGGAGACGAAATTTTAATGCCCTTATGAATACATTGTTATGTTTATTTTCATGGAGTTCTTCGTCTACACATGTATATGAATATATAAATATATGTGATATACATACATACATACATATGCAAATATAAATATATTTATATATCATCTATTTATATATAAACATATATATATATAAATATATATATATATATATATATATATATGTGTGTGTGTGTGTGTGTGTGTGTGTGTGTGTGTGTGTGTATGTGTGTGTGTGCGTGCATTTACATTCTAACTCCTATGTAGATCTTTAATTATATTTACCAACTTGAGACATGAGAGCATAAAAAATTAATTTATTTTGCCTGTCAGACTTTCTGTCTCTTGTTATTTTTTGTTAGTCTGCATATTCCTCTGTTCCATATGATACGCCGCTCTCTCTCTCTCTCTCCCTGTCTGTCTCTCTGTCTCTGTCTGTCTGTCTGTCTCTCTCTCTCTCTCTTCTAGTATATGAGTGTTCTTGAAGCTTCTCTTTAGTCTTTCATTCACTTTATATTACACTGATCGTGCGGATCTGGATTCATTAATATTAATGCCATTTTTTCCTCTTTGTATTTCTACCTAATTTTTGAACCATTCAGCTCATTAAACTTAAGAAATCTGTCAGTCTTTCATTATCAATCAATCATTTCATCATATAATAAATTCACAGTAAAGTTAATCTTCTGCTATCCATCTATCTATCATCAAAAATAATTCTTCTATTCACAAATTAAATCATTCTAAGATCCATATTGTTGTCACCTTTCTGTCTATTAGTCTATCCACTTCTCATCTCCACAAGTCATTCAACTAACAAGGATAGCATTCGTTCTAAATATAAATCTCATTCTTAGTATTGTGAAGTAACACAAGATCTACCCATATCACTTTGAGGTCCTAGGAGATTATGTAAACATAGAGAAGATGAATGACGACAGAGAGGCTATGTGTACACATCGTAAAATAGATCCTATGTGGTGGCGCTATCTCTGAGAGTTCCACAACCCCCAACGCCAACTCCCTTACTACAGAATGGAAGCTTTTGTAGTTGTATATTAGTTTGCTGTTTAAAGTTTTGTGATGACTATGTCATGTACTTTTATGAGTAAATTACTTATTTCGCTTGTAGTATGTTCTGTGTTTGCACTGGTATGAGAAGGAGGGAGAAAAAGGGGGTTAGTTCAGTTTTTTTTTTTTATATAAAAATTTCACATAATTGACTTAAAAAACTGATAATTTTGAGTTTAGTATCACTCCGTATGAGAGAGAGAGAGAGAGAGAGAGAGAGAGAGAGAGACGAGAGGACAATATTAAACTGTAGTAAATGCATGTCTAGAATTCTGTTGTTAATCAACGTGTATATATATATATATATATATATATATATATATATATATATATATATATATATATATATATATATATATATATATATATATATATATATATATATATATATATATATATATATATATATATATATATATTTCTTTTATTTGATAGGTGTTACTATACAGCTAGAATAAAAAAAATGCCTATAACCTAGTTGAAAAAACTATAAAATCTATAACATCTGTAATAACTTCAATGACAATTCTATAGCTTATTTTAAAATAATCTCCAACCTTTTTTATGAATCTTCGAAAAATCTATAACATTTGAAAAACGTTCAGTGAAAATTCTATTGCTTATTTAACAAAAAAATAAGCAATGAAAATTCTGTAACTTATTGAAAAACCTATAAAAATTCTATAATTTATTGGAAAAACTATGAAAATTCTATAATTATTGGACGTCAAATTTTTCTTCTTATGTAAAATCTAACATAGAAACAGGGAAATGATGGCCAAGGTCTGGGATGAGAGAGAGAGAGAGAGAGAGAGAGAGAGAGAAAGGAATATTTTATAGCGGGATCGTCTCACACCATTTGACCTTGAGCTACGCG
Organism: Macrobrachium nipponense; assembly: GCF_015104395.2. Lineage (NCBI taxonomy): Eukaryota > Metazoa > Arthropoda > Malacostraca > Decapoda > Palaemonidae > Macrobrachium > Macrobrachium nipponense. The sequence goes on along the minus strand of NC_061103.1, from coordinate 6,271,374 downwards.
TATAGTCTCGTCCCACGCCTCACAGTAATAGTAATAGTCGAGACTGGCCTTTGAAGCGGCCCCTTGCTCTAAACTGCAGCTCTACGTAACGATGCATTCCCAGGCTAGCTTAAGATACAGGGTGTCCATAAAGTCCCAGTACCATTAAATGAATAAATGCTTGTAATGGTATTGGGATTTTATGGAAACCCTGTAAAGTCCGTCAGATAATACCAGTGGGGAAAAATAATACCCATTACTGTATAACTAGATTCATGATGAATTTTTGTTGGTGCAATCATTTCAATTTACCTTCATTTTTTACTTATCTATTTGTTGTTAGTTTTGTTAAATTTTTCCCTGGTAACTGACTTCTTCTTTCATATATATATATATATATATATATATATATATATATATATATATATATATATATGTGTGTGTGTGTGTGTGTGTGTGTGTGTGTGTATGTGTGTGTGTGAGTAACTTGATCGCGAAGTATATAAGACGTGATACTATGCATAAATAAAGGTTTTGCCACGGAGGAAAGTGAAAGGCGAGAGAGCCAAGAACTATCGGTCTAACACGACCCCTGAGTTGCGCCGTAAAGTAGTAGAAAGTTGTGTTAGGCCGAAAGTTCTTGGCGCTCTCGCCTTTCATTTTCCTCCGTGGCAAAACCTTTATTTATACATAGTATCACGTTTTATATACTTCAGCAAGTATTTCCGCCCATTCTTCTCGCAGGCAGTGATGTTCCTCCTTCAGGGTCTTCAGATCGGCAGTCTTCTTCCGTAGTTGCCACTGTAGGAGGAACGTTCTGAAATCGCTGGTCCTTTCTTCATTTCTTGCTGTGGGGTCGTGAAGCCTGATGTTTGGATATTTCGGAAGGAGACCCTCTTGTAGGCATGTTTTGTTAAAAATGACTGCTGCTTCAGCACTATTAATCTTGTAGAGAGTCTTCTTTACCTTTCTGATGACGGCTTTCTCGTTGTTGCTTAGAGTGGCGAGCAACGCACCAAAGGGCATGGTAAAATTCAGTTGAGTCATTTGATTACTTTATTGCTTATACAATTCTCTCTCTCTCCTCTCTCTCTCTCTCTCTCTCCAACGTGAGTTTTCTTCCTGATCCACAGGACATTATCTTATATCGTGATGTTGCAGGGTCTTCAGATCGGCAGTCTTCTCCCGTAGTTGCCGCTGTAGGAGGTATGTTCTGAAGTCCCTGGACATGAGGATAATACCAAGGGCGACGTCACTCAGGTAGAAGCCAATCAAGAGGCTCACGGTGATACCCCCTGCCTGAGAAGGTCTGCAAGCCTCGTAAACGCCTGCGTATGAATCACCTTCCCAGGAACCAATGAAACCCGACCTGCCAGAGAGGTGCTCTGACCGTACTCAAAAAGCCTCAACATCACGATATAAGAATAAGGACTCACCACTGGAATTCAGTCCCTCAGGCAGTCATCGCTTGATAATGACCTGTGGATCAGGAAGAAAAGTCGCGTTGGAGAGAGAGAGAGAGAGAGAGAGAGAGAGAGAGAGAGAGAGAGAATTGTATAAGCAATAATGAATTAAATGACTTAGCCAAATTTACCATGCCCTTGGGGTGCGTTGCTCGCCAGTTCTAAAGCAACAACGATAAGCCGTCATCAGAAAGATAGCGAAGACTCTCTACAAGATTAATAGTGCTGAGGCAGCAGTCAATTTTAACAAAACATGCCTACGGGAGGGTCTCCTTCCGAAATATACAAACATCAGGGTGCCCGACCCCACAGCAAGAAATGAAGAAAGGACCAGGGACTTCAGAACGTCCCTCCTACAGCGGCAACTACGGGAGAAGACTGCTGATCTGAAGATCCTGAAGGAGGAACGTGTCCGGGTTAGGAACGTAACCCGCAAACTTGTCGCCCTCAACGGCGGTAAGCTACGCATCCAAGAAAAGACCCAGAGGTATATTAACCTCACTGCATACCTGCCCACCCCTGAACAAAATGACATTAAATCTCGGGCTAAACTGCCAGTTCATGTCAAAGCCGAAGAAACACGAGAAACGCCTGGAGATCAAGATGCTCCTTGACTCGATTCAGCAGTTGGAAGCCAAGAAGATCCTGACAATGACGGACGCCCTTCAACCACTTCTGCTAGCAGAGGCCCTTACGGACAGGGGGGTCATACTCGAGCGGTATTTACACCAAAGAGATGAAGGAGGCAGCCGCAGATCTGAAGAAGAGGGAAGACATCACCGTAAGGGGTGTAGACAAGACAGCCGCGCTCGTGCTCATCAGCACCTCAGAATACTTCGAGAAACTCGACGCCATCTTGTCTGATGTCTACAAGTTCGAGAGACTTACGAAGAACCCGTCGGAAGACATCAAACGTGACCCCAACTGGGTCATCACGGCCGTGAATGCCGCTACAAATGCCACACACCTCCCGCCCATCCAAGGTGACTACAGCCTCGGCTACCTATACGGAAACGTGAAGACCCACAAGGAAGGCAACCCCCTACGCCCGATCATCAGCCAAACGCCCGCCCCGACTTACGCCCTGGCCAAACGCCTTAATAAAATTCTGACTCCATATATCACCTCCAGGTTCTGCCTCGCCTCATCGGTGGAATTTTTGGAGAAGATCTGCGACTCCTCCGGTGCGGGAACCATGGCGTCCTTAGACGTTAATTCCCTATTCCCCAACGTCCCTATCGACTAGACGATAGGGATCATCATGGAGTTGGTATATAGGAATCACGATATGAGACCCCCTAACATCCCAGAAGACTCTTAAAGAACCCTGCTGGATATCTGTACGAAGAGAGCCCCTTTCACCACCCACTGAGGACAGATGTACCGCCAAAAGGACGACATAGCGATGGGGTCCCCCTTAGGAGTTTTCTTCACTAACTTCTACATGGGTGAAGTGGAATAAAGGGTATTCTCGCATCATAGATGTCCCCGCACATACGGACGCTATATCGATGATAACTTTGTGCAAGTCGACTCCGAGGATGAGGTAGAAGCCCTTTGGCAGGAGTTCCTGCAGCACAGCGCACTCAACTTCGCCGTTGAGTACAGCAGCAACAATCGGCTCCCCTTCTTGACGTCCTTGTCACGAAGACGAATCAGAAGTTGGCGACTACAGTTTACACCAAAGCTATGAATCTTGGACTTTGTCTAAATGGAGATAGCGAGTGTCCTACGCAGTTCAAGACCTTCATCAGGAGGGCCCTCTCGCACTGTTCGACGTGGCAGAACACGCACCTCGAACTCGAACAAGCATCCCAGATGCTGATTAACAATGGGTACTCAAATAAACTGGTAAACCGAGAAACGCGATCCGCCCTTGACAAGTGGTACATGACGGAGGAAGAGAGAAGGAACATTCCACCCCCGGAGGATATAAAACTTTTCTATAAAGCCTTCATGCACCACCAATACAAGGAGGACGAAGCAGCCATGTAGAAAATAATAGAGGAACACATCCACCCCACGGAGGAAGGAAAGATAGTTTCCCTCATTATTTACTACAAGAATCGGCGTACGAAAGACCTCCTGATGAAGAACAACCCCTCCCCGCCCGTAGGAGACCCCCTAAAGTAGTCCAACGTTGTCTACCGATACGTATGCCCCGCCCAAGGATGCCCTGGGATTTACATCGGCATGACGACGATGCGCCTATCTAAAAGGATCTCCTGCCACGCCCAGGAGGAAGCCATTAGGCAGCACGCCCTTGCAGTATACCAGAAAGACATCACGAGAGACGACATTGTCAGGAATATTAAGATCATTGGGAGAGCCCCTGACCCACGACGTCTGCGTCTCCTAGAAGCGCTGCTTATCCTCGAACAAAAACCTCCCCTTAATACCACCCAAGAAGCGTTCCTGATACCGACGTGTGTGAGGAGGACCGCACCCTCCCCCCTAACGAAAGTACCAGCTCGTACGAAACAAACGGCTCCCCGCCTGAGAAGGTCTGAAAGCCGCAACATCACATATAAGAATAAGGACTCGCCACTGGAATTCAGTCCCTCAGCAGTCATCGCTTGATAATATCCTGTGGATCAGGAAGAGAGTCGCGTTGGAGAGAGAGAGAGAGAGAGAGAGAGAGAGAGAGAGAGAATTGTATAAGCATAATCAATCAAATGACTCAACCGATCTTTACCATGCCCTTTGGTGCGTTGCTCGCCAGTCTAAGCAACAACGAGAAAGCCGTCATCAGAAAGATAGAGATGACTTTCTACAAGATTAATAGTGCTGAAGCAGCAGTCATTTCTATAGTGAAAAGCTAATTAACGGTCAGGTAGTTTTTCTTGAAATGGATATATATAGTTTTAGGATGTTCTCACTAGCTATTGAATAAAATACTATTAGTGCTAATTCGACACTGAAATTTATATATATATTATATATATATATATATATATATATATATATATATATATATATATATATATTATATATATATATATATATATACATACACACACACACACACACACACACACACACATATATATATATATATATATATATATATATATATATATATATATATATATATATATATATATATATTATATATATATATATATATATATATATATATATATATATATATATATATATATATATATATATATATGACTGGTAAAAATGTTCTGTAACAACAGAATTCCATCTAATAAAAGGAGCCATAAAAAACACCAAAATGTAGAGAGAAAAGTATTAATATTTCATGAGACTGCTGTCTCTCTCTTCAGGTATATGAATGAGAAAAGTTTACAGAAAAGGTGGTATCACAGGCGTCAATCTGTATGATAAAAGGTTTGAGCAAGATCAGGAGCAACAAGGACAGGATTAGAGCAAAGTATTTCTTTAGTTGATCAAAAGCTTGTTGACAATTAGAAGACCATACAAATTTGTTTTTGGGGCTGGTGAGGTCAATCAAGGGAGTGGCTACTATACTATAATTTTTACAGAATTTCCTGTAATAGGAGGTCATGCCTAGAAATCTTAAAAGACTTTTCCTATTTCTTGGGACAGGGAACTCAACAATAGCAGCGATATTTTCATCTTTTGGAACAATTTCTCCACTACCTATGATGTGACCTAAATACCTAACCTTCCCTTTACCAAACGAAGATTTTACTAGGTGAATAGTAAGTCCAAACAATGCTTTTAGTCGATGGATGTGCTCATCCAAGGTGTCAGATGTTACAACAATATCGTCGATGTACACATATGTACCATCAAGATCCTGAATTACACTATTCAGGAAGAGCTGGAAGGTGGCGGGGGCATTGGTTAAACCAAATGGAAGCCTCTCATATTGGAATAATCCAAAGGGGGTTATGAAGGCAGATATTTGCTTTGCTCTATCTGTAAGTGGAATCTGATAATATCCACGCAATAGATCGATCTGTGATAAATATTTGGCATTACCAATGGCATCTAAAATGTCATCAATCCTTGGTAATGGATTGCAATCTATGATAGTAACATTGTTTATTTGGCGAAAGTCAGTGCATAACCTTACTTTACCGTTTGATTTTGGAACTAAAAGACATAGTGACGCCCAAGCTGATGTGCATCTAGTTGCCAGTCCATTCTTCAGTAAATACGATACTTCCTCCTTCATCCGTGTTCAGCATCGCTGCAACGTCAAGGCACATCCCCACATATACTCTTGTATTTGTGGAATAATTCTGCTAGCTGGCTCCTCTGCTTTGGGGGTAGATGCTGTAAATATACTAGAATATTCTGCAATATTTCCTGGTTAGCAAAGTCTGTCCAAGAAACAAAATCATTAGAGTGATATAAATATGCGTCATGTGGCAATGGGGTTTTACTTTGGTGTGCTGATGCATTATATTTCTTAGAATCTAATACATTAGAGTCTGATAGACAATGCAAAGCAACTGGAGGATTACCATGATATTTCTTGATGAGATTTACATGAACTAATTGGGTTGACTTTCTTCTGTCTGGAGTACTGATTATATAATTGTTATTATTGACACATTTCTGAATTATATAAGGACCAGGAAATTTATGTTGGAGAGGAGAACTAGGAGTAGGGAAATATACAAGTACAAAATCCCCTTCTTTAAACTTACGAACTTTAGTTTTTAGATCAAAATATTCCTTCATTGCATCTTGACTACTTGTTATTAAATGCAAAATTATGGACTTTCTCAAAATTACATTTCAATTTATCGACATACTGCCCTACAGTTACGTTATCTAAGGTATCATTGTTCAACATTTTATCTTTAAGTACTTGTAGTGGCCCCCTAACTTTATGTCCAAATAACATCTCAAACGGTGACATACCTAAGGAATCATTAGGGACTTCTCTAATTACAAATAATATTAAGTCTAAACTCTCATCCCAGTCGGTTCCAGTCTCCTTACAAAATTTTCGAAGTAATGGATTTTAAGGTCTGATGGTGTCTTTCAAGAGCAACTTGTGATTGTGGGTGATATGGTGATGCAAGAGTAATGTTTACATTAAATTCCTTTAAAGTTTCATTGAAAAGGTCACTTGTGAAATTAGTACCCCGATCACTCCTGTATTTCTTTTGGGAATCGGCCATAAGTGGTGAAAACTTTTAAGGTGGCGTTTCACAATTTTTCTAGCACAAATGTTACCAAGGGGAATTGCAATAGGGTATCTAGTGGTAGGACAAAGTATAGTCAAAATATATTGATTACCTTTTTTTGTTTTTGGCAATGGGCCTACACAGTCAATTATGACTTTACTAAAAGGTTCGTGTGGTATTACAATTGGTATGAGGGGTGCTTTTGGAATTACCTCGTTAGGTTTTCCAACTACTTGACAGACATAACACTCTTTAACAAATTCAATTACATCATGTTTCATACCTGGCAAAAAGAAATCATTAGCTATACGGTTGTAAGTCTTTGACACTCCTAAATGGGAATCTGCTTGATGAGCAACACTCAAAATATTCCTACCTAAAGTTAATGGTACTACAAGTTGTTCTTTATTAGCCCAGGTATCATTAGATGACAGCTTTCTAGGTCGGTACAGCCTAAAGAGGACCCTTTATCAAAGTAATAGACAGGTGCCTTACCTTCCTTAGTGGAAGCTTGTTTAAGTGCATTAGTTAAAGTCGCATCTGCTCGTTGTAAGTTTATCAAATCAGAATTAGTACAGGGATGTTGTCTTTACTATATCTGGGACACCTTCATTCACAGCTTGTTGGCTTTTGCCCTAGTTACGACACCAACAAAATTCTCAGTCTGGTCACATTGATCGGTCTCTACTTCGATCTCTACTTCCTCAATGTCATTTTCATCTAAGTCACTAATGAAATTATTTTCTTTAATTACATATTCAAAGATATCCAAATCATTAGAGTATTATACCAGTGGCTGATTATACAAAATAGGTTAGGTAAAAATAGTTTGACCAGCTAAATCATTCCCAAGTAATACTTGAACATCATGTACAGGAATGGTGTTGTTTGATAACAGCAATCTTTACTTTACCAGATACATATTCACAGTTTAAATTGAGCTCTGCTAAAGACAAACTGTTAGTGTGACTTAAATCCCTAACTAGTAGCTTTTCATCAAGCAAAGAAATTGTAGGCACTGCGCTATGTAAAATCATGCTTTGGGTTGACCCAGTATCACGTAAGATTCTTACTTTAACAGGAGTACCATTGGGAATTGTTACTGTACCCTCTGAAATATAATTAGCAAACAAGGCATCACTTTCAGGCGTACTACAATGCATAGTTCCTTTACCTTTTACGCTAAATTTACTGTCTTTATATTTACCACATCGGCAGGGCGGAGAAGGCAAAAAAACAAAAAATTAGATTTCTTACAGGTTGGGTTTTTTACATTCATTTATGTCATGACCTTGTTGTTTACAATATGAACAATATTTAACACCCTCTTTCTCACAACTGAACCCTGTTGCTTTGCCTTGTCTTTACAAACATCTCAGTACCGTGTGTTTTGTGTATCAAGAAAAAATGGTCAGCTAACATAGCAGATTTTCTTTAATCCTCTTCCTCGTGGTCAGCAATATGCATTCTAATCATTTTTGTGCAGTTTTCTCATGAATTCTTCAGTCACAATCAAGTTAATGAGTTCCGCAAAATTATTAACATTGGCAGCCTTAAGCCATTTATGAAATAATCTTAGTTTTTCCTTTGCAAATTCATACCAAGTTTGAGCATTTGATTTAATGTATTGTCTAATCTTTGTCTGAAAGACCCTCGGCAGTTACCATGTATGCATCTAAAATAGCTTGCTTAAACTACTGTATAATTTCTTTCCCCTACCAAATTACTAACCACTATAGCAGCCTTACCCTGGACTTTGGATTTAAGTAACCAAACTCATTGATCTACTGGCCATTTCATATTTGAGGCAATATCTTCGAAATTACGGAAAAAGGAATCTACATCGGTTTCTGTAAATTCAGGGACTAACTTTAAACTCTTAGTCAAGTCAAACTTGAGTGGTGGATTAGATTCTAGGTCAATTAGTCTACTATGTTGTTCTATACTAATCCTACTTCTTTCAATTTCCATATTCTGAGTTAGACTAGCTTCATGATCTAATCTAGCTTTCTCCATTTCTAGGTCATACCTTTTCCTTTCTTTATCTATGGCCAACTTTTGTCTTTCTCTCTCATTATCTACCTCTAACTTTTGTCTTTCTACTTCTAACTTTTGTCTTTCTCTCTCTTTATCTACCTCTAACTTTTGTCTTTCTCTCTCCTTATCTGCCTCTAATTTTACTTGTTCTAACTGAATGGCTAACTTCATATGCTCAACCCCAGTTGGGGTCACGTTTGATGTCTTCCGACGGGTTCTTCGTAATTCACTCGAACTTGTAGACATCAGACAAGATGGAGTCGAGTTTCTCGAAGTATTCTGAGGTGCTGATGAGCACGAGCGCGGCTGTCTTGTCTACACCCCTTACGGTGATGTCTTCCCTCTTCTTCAGATCTGCGGCTGCCTCCTTCATCTCTTTGGTGTAAATACCGCTCGAGTATGACCCCCCTGTCCGTAAGGGCTCTGCTAGCAGAAGTGGTTGAAGGGCGTCCGTCATTGTCAGGATCTTCTTGGCTTCCAACTGCTGAAATCGAGTCAAGGAGCATCTTGATCTCCAGCGTTTCTCGTGTTTCTTCGGCTTTGACATGTAAACTGGCAGTTTAGCCCGAGATTTAATGTCATTTTGATTCAGGGGGGTGGGCAGGTATTGGCAGTGAGGTTAATATACCTCTGGGTCTTTTCTTGGATGCGTAGCTTACCGCCGTTGAGGGCGACAAGTTGCGGGTTATGTTCCTAACCCGGACACGTTCCTCCTTCAGATCTTCAGATCAGCAGTCTTCTCCCGTAGTTGCCGCTGTAGGAGGGATGTTCTGAAGTCCCTGGTCCTTTCTTCATTTCTTGCTGTGGGGTCGTGCACCCTGATGTTTGTATATTTCGGAAGGAGACCCTCCCGTAGGCATGTTTTGTTAAAAATGACTGCTGCTTCAGCACTATTAATCTTGTAGAGAGTCTTCGCTATCTTTCTGATGACGGCTTACTCGTTGTTGCTTAGACTGGCGAGCAACGCACCAAAGGGCATGGTAAAATTTGGCTAAGTCATTTGATTCATTATTGCTTATACAATTCTCTCTCTCTCTCTCTCTCTCTCTCTCTCTCTCTCCAACGCGACTTTTCTTCCTGATCCACAGGTCATTATCAAGCGATGACTGCTGAGGGACTGAATTCCAGTGGTGAGTCCTTATTCTTATATCGTGATGTTGCAGGCTTTTGAGTACGGTCAGAGCACCTCTCTGGCAGGTCGGGTTTTCATTGGTTCCTGGGAAGGTGATTTATACGGCGGGCGTTTACGAGGCTTGCAGACCTTCTCAGGCTGGGGGTATCACCGTGAGCCTCTTGATTGGCTTCTACCTGAGTGACGTCGCCCTTGGTATTATCCTCATGTCAAGGGACTTCAGAACATACCTCCTACAGCGGCAACTACGGGAGAAGACTGCCGATCTGAAGACCCTGCAACATCACGATATAAGATAATGTCCTGTGGATCAGGTGAAGAAAAACTCACGTTGGAGAGAGAGAGAGAGAGAGAGAGAGAGAGAGAGAGAGAGAGAGAGAGAGAGAATTGTATAAGCAATAAAGTAATCAAATGACTCAACTGAATTTTACCATGCCCTTTGGTGCGTTGCTCGCCCAACCCTCTTAAAGCAAAACAACGAGAAAGCCAATCATCAGAAAGGTAAAAAAGACTCTCTACAAGATTAATAGTGCTGAAGCAGCAGTCATTTTTAACAAAACATGCCTACAAGAGGGTCTCCTTCCGAAATATCCAAACATCAGGCTTCCCGACCCCACAGCAAGAAATGAAGAAAGGACCAGCGATTTCAGAACGTTCCTCCTACAGTGGCAACTATACGGAAGAAGACTGCCGATCTGAAGACCCTGAAGGAGGAACATCACTGCCTGCGAGAAGAATGGGCGGAAATACTTGCTGAAGCTGTCCGCCCTGATCCTGATGATAATACCAGACACGACACCCCTACACGAGACGACCGAGTGGAGGACAAACACGAGCCTCCTACCTACGAGGAAATTAATGCACGCCTTACCTGCCTAAGCAAGGAAGACATGTTTGACTGGGTTAGGGCGTAACCCGCAAACTTGTTGCCCTCAATAGCGGTAAGCTACGCATCCAAGAAAAGACCCAGAGGTATATTAACCTCACTGCATACCAGCCCACCCCTGACCAAAATGACATATTAAACCTTGGACTAAACTGCCACTTCATTTCAAAGCCGAAGAAACACAAGAAATGCCTGGAGATCGAGATGCTCCTTGACTTGATTCAGCAGGTGGAAGCCAAGAAGATCCTGACAATGATGGATGCCCTTCAACCTCTTCTGCTAGCAGAGGCCCTTACGGACAGGGGGTCATACTCGAGCAGTATTTACACCAAAGAGATGAAGGAGGTAGCCACAGATCTGAAGAAGAGGGAAGTCATCACGGTAAGGCGTGCAGACAAGACAGCCACATTCGTGCTCATTAGCACCTCAGAATACTTCGAGAAACTCGACGCCATCTTGTCTGATGTTTCCAAATTCGAGAGACTTACGAAGAACCCGACGAAAGACATCAAACGCGACCCCAACTGGGTCATCACGGCTGTGAATGCCGCTACGAATGCCACACATATCCTGCCCATTGAAGGTGACTACAGCCTGGGCTACCTATACGGGAATGAAGACCCACAAGGAAGGCAACCCCCTACGCCCGATCAAAAGCCAAACGCCCCCCCACGACTTACGCCCTAGCCAAACACCTTAATAAAATTCTGACTCCCTATATCCCCTCCAGGTACTACCTCACCTCATTAGTGGAATTTTTGGAGAAGATCCGCGACTCCTGCAGTGCGGGAACCAGGGCGTCCTTCGGCAGGACTCAACTTCAACATTGAGTACAGCAGCAACAATCGGCTCCCCCTTCTCGACGTCCTTGTCATGATGACGAATCAGAAGTTGGCGACTACAGTTTACACCAAATCTAAGAACCTTGGACTTTGTCTAAATGGAGATAGCGAGTGTCCGGCACGGTTCAAGACCACCACTGTCAGGGCCATCGTCAGGAGGGCCCTCTCACACTGTTCGACGTGGCAGGACACACACCTCGAACTCGACCAAGCATCCCAGATGCTAATTAACAATAGCTACTCAAATAAACTGGTAAACCGAGAAACACGAGCCGCCCTTGACAAGTGGTACATGACGGAGTAAGAGAGAAGGAACATTCCACCCTTGGAGGATATAAAACTTTCCTATAAAGCCTTCATTCACCACCAATACAAGGAGGAGAAAGCAGCCATGAAGAAAATAATAGAGGAACACGTCTGCCCCATGGAGGAAGGAAAGAGAGTGTCCCTCATTATTTACTACAAGAATCTGCATGCGAAGGACCTCCTGATGAGGAACAACCCCTCCCCGCCCGTAGGAGACCCCCTAAAGTAGTCCAACATTGTCTACCGATAAGTATGCCCTGCCCAAGGATGCGCTGGGATTTACATCGGCATGACAATGATGCACCTGTCTAAAAGGATCTCCTGCCATGCCCAGGAGGGCGCCATTAGGCAGCACGCCCTTGCAGTACACCAAAAAGACATCACGAGAGACGACATTGTCAGGAATATTAAGATCATCGGGAGAGCCCCTGACCCACGACGTCTGCGTCTCCTAGAAGAGCTGCTTATCCTCGAACAAAAGCCTCCCCTTGATACCACCCATGAAGCATTCCTGATACCAACGTGTATGAGGAGGACCACACCCCTCCCCCCCAACAAAAGTACCACCCATGAGAATAATACCAGGGGTGACGTCACTCAGGTGGAAGCCAATCAAGAGGCTCCCAGTAATACCCACTGCCTGAGAAGGTCTGCAAGACTCATAAACACCCGCCATATGAGTCACCTTCCCAGGAACTAATGAAAACCCGACCTGCCGGTGAGGTGCTTTGACCGTACTCAAGAGCCCGCAACATCACGATATAAGAATAAGGACTCACCACTGGAATTCAGTTGCTGCTCCGCTCTTGTGGTAACAACATCACCTCTCCTGAACCTAGACTCCCCCCCAGATTCTTCCGCCGGCAATCACAAGCCAGAGCCCAGCTCCGCCCAGACTCCTCCCACTTTCGGCCGCCGACCAATGAGAAGATAGATTTGAATCTCTCAAGTTTCTTCTCATTATTTCAAGTTTGTTTTGAACTTCTCTGCCAATCACCTTGTAGTATCTCTGTATACTCTCCTTGTATTTTAGCCCTGCTGACTTTATAGTCAGTGTGCTAAGCAAGGGAAAATAAGACTTGAGAGAGTTCTCTCACTGTTTTATAGTAATTTCAGTGACTCATTTTACTTTACTTATATTTCCTTCTAAAAATAACTTTCCTGCACTAACACTGTCTCTCTTGTGGAAAATTTGGTAGCCGTTGTGGTCTACAAATTCCAATAGAAGCAAGATCCAAGAGGCAAACCGTTCTACTGTCGCAATACTACATTGCAAGTAGCATAGGAAAAGCATAGGCTGGCGCCTTCCATAAGCCAGAACTCAAATTAAACTGAAAACACCCAAGCCCTTCAGGCAACACAATAAAACTGCATAACACAGTCAATCACTCATCTACCCACACCTCTCACAATATGCCTCCAACTCCCTCTCTCTACTAGAATCACACAGACATGGCATCCTCACCCCCAACATCTCCCACCATCATATCAGAAACTCAGCCAGAAATCATCCATGCCGAAACATCAGCCCCCGAAACATCTATGACACCTACGACCAGAAGACGGACTAGATCTAGTGACACATTCTCAACCTCAGTCGAACAGGTGACATAGAGACCACGAATTCAACTCTCCCATAGAAAACACAGAAGACAACCCACACACACACAGAAGAACATCCCCACAACGTTTCCCCCCCCCCCACCCTGGACAATTCTGACACAGGACATGATTAACCTTCACAAGAAAACGACAGCTTTCAAGTACACAACAGGAGTAAAATAAGAAAATTGAAGACAACACCAGAAAATACAGTCACACAACCTCCAGCAACATCACATGCAGACACTCACATAAACACACAATCAATTACTGAATTCCCTCCGTTACTGAAGTTAAACCGATGCTTGAACAAGGACAAACATCGGCGTATGCAGCAATAACCGCTATTGAAAAAAAGACATCCCAACATAAAATTCAATGCACGACCAAACCTAACAGGAAAATATACACTCATTCCTACAGACAAACACACCTAAGATGTACTGAGAAATTACCAACAATGTAAAACTCTGGACCCAAAAAGACAAAACACAAAAAGGACTCAACTGTAAATACCCCACAAACCTTCCAGTTGACCCCATAAAAAAGCTCACCTTTATTACAGACGCCATCAGATGTACAAACAAAGCAGGAGAACCGACACGAAAAGTTCTTGTGACATCCCAAGGAAAAAGGCCCTCTGAGGTAGACGTACCAATTTTGGGAAAATTCCCCGCTGAAGAATTTACTCCAGAGCCACTAAGGTGCTTCAAGTGTCAAAGCTTTGGACACCATCAAAGAGAATGTAGCTACAAGCATATATGTGGGATATGCAGTGGTAAACACCCCACACAAGACAACATAGACAGATACAAACGGAAAGAGAGGACAATACCAAAATGCCCAAATTGCAAGGGACAACATCATGCCTGGTATAAGGGCTGCCCAGAAAGACTAAAGAGGATTTACAAAATGAAAGGCCTAAACCCTCAAACCACCACAACATTGCAACAGCAACGCTGCCAACACCTACCACAACACAACCCACCACCACAACAACAACACCCACAACAGCACAGGAACTATGACCACAGACAAAACACAAACAGAAACCCCCCACAGGCAAAGACAGGACACCATAACTCAGCCAAAACAAAACCCGCAGTACAATCCACCCACACAGCAACCACAACAAGACAAACGAAAGCACACAATTCATAGGGACCCCAGACAGACACACCAAAGCCAAGTCCACAACAAACCACCCACACCCTTCTCCCCCCTACTCCACATCACTTCCAAAAACACCCCTACTTCCTACCCCACCCAATCACACTTACACACCCCCCACCTCCAACTTCTAGATAAAGAAAATTCCCCCACCACCACCCCTCCAGTTAGGATGGAGACCAGACCTAGCAAACTGGCCAACATTTCAAAACCATATGAACACAGTGGGCAACACAGTACATTCAAAACCCAGCCCTAAATATAAAACACACTCCAACAGGATTTTATAGAAAGCGTGCACAATGCAGCAAAACATCTCCATGCCAAGGGAAGCCTTTAGAACAAATGCAACCCCACACAAGGACAGCTGGTACTACAACTCGAGAATCAAAGAAATGAACTCAAGAAGTAAAACAGAATAAGGAAACTATTCAGATGAAACCAAACCCCACCGATGAGTTGCACACTATCTTAAGAGAAGTCATAAACCACGCAGCCCAAACTGCTAAGGAGGTTAAGCAGGAAACCTGGCTAAAATGGTGCTCAGAAACCACTCGACTGACTCCAATGCGAGGATGTTCATATGAAAAAGGCAAGTGGCACTTAATCCAGAAAGATGGAGAATCATCAATACAGCCTACAATACAATGATGACACAGACACACC
Source organism: Macrobrachium nipponense (assembly GCF_015104395.2). NCBI lineage: Eukaryota > Metazoa > Arthropoda > Malacostraca > Decapoda > Palaemonidae > Macrobrachium > Macrobrachium nipponense. The sequence goes on along the minus strand of NC_061103.1, from coordinate 6,256,156 downwards.
ATTCACAATGAAAGAACTTGACAAAGCCCTCCCAAAAAAGAGCAGACACAGCACCAGGAGCAGACATGATTACATACAGCATGTTGAAAAACATGGGCACTGCAGCTAAAACAGTGCCATCTCCACATAATAAACAAAAACAATACACAGAGCAGATCACCCACACAATAGAATCAGCAAAACACACAACCAATTCCCAAACCCAAGGAGCCCAACTCCTACAGACCCATTTCTCTCGTCAGCTGCACAGAAAAGACGGCAGAGAGAATGGTGTTAAACAGATTGCTGTGGAAAACAGGACCCTTACACCACCACTTATGTGCCTACAAAGAGGGGATAGGCACACAGGAATTCTTAGCAGATGTGATGGCCTCGATAAATGACAGGAAAGCAATTGTAGTATTTATTGACCTTAAAAAAGCCTATGAACTTGCCAGCACAGCAGCCATCCTGGCAGCTTTAGCTAACAAAGCAGTTAAAGGTAACCTTTTAGCTTGGGCTAAAGGATACATGCAAAACAGACAAGCCAGAGTAACCTTTCAGGGAGCAACCTCCGAATTCCTCAATCTGGAAAATGGAGCACCTCAAGGAGGAATACTCAGCCCCTTCCTCTTCAACATACTAATGGAAAAATTAGCCAACAGCAACTTGCCAAATGGAGTTGAAATATTCATATATGCAGATGGTGTGTGCTTGGTCAGCACAGACAGGCACAGAGCCCACCAAAACATGCATATTGCAGTAACACAGATTGAGAACAAATGCACAGTCCTAGGACTAAAAATCAACACAGCAAAAACCAAAGTAATGGCAATCAAACATAATACAGACCTGTATCCAATACAACTCATGGGAGAACCCATTGAATGGGTAGACAACTTCATGTATTTAGGAGTCAACATCAACAAACAACTCTCACCACACAAAGAAATAGAAACGCTTAGGCAAAAAATCAAATGCAGACAAAATGCCATGAAAAGAATCACCTCACTAAGGCAGGGAGCCGTATACCATGCCCTCAGAATTTTCTACATACAGACAATAAGATCAACAGTAGAGTATGCTGCACCTGTCCTCACCAACCTCACAAGTACTGAACAAAAAAGTTTTGAAGTCATCCAAAACAATGCCCTAAGACTCATTACAGGAGCACCAGTGTGGACCAACCTATGCATCCTGAGACATGAAACAAAACTACAGTCTGTGACACAGGATAGATCAGAAAAACACATCCATCCTGCTAAAAACCTTAAAAAAAGAAATCCATTAATCTCCATGAAGAGCTAAACCCACCTAAAACGTGTGCTGGGAACCTAGATACACTAAGAAGAGTAGGCATGTAAAATCATGCTGCAGCCATCAGAGAAGACACCCCCTTCAATGAATACACAGAACCAGCTCCCTGGGAACCAGAACCCTTTAACACAAACTACACAATTCTTCCAGCAAGCAAAGAAGCACGAACCACCCAACAGCTAAAACAAGCAGCACAAGGAGCAATACAAATGACAACAGCCACAAACATATACTTTACAGATGGATCAGTAGACCTCAACGTCCCAGCGGCAGCAGCAGGAGTCTACTCAACAACACTCAAAGGGAGTTGGAGGCTCTCTGACAATACCTCCACACTACAGATGGAGCTGATAGCCATCGCCAAAGCACTGGAAGACTCCTAACACAGACTGGGGAACACTACAATACATACTGACTCGAAAGGAGCAATTACAAGCCATCACAAAAGACAAAGCAAGAGAAAACATTAAACTCCTAACAATCATATGGGCACTGGCAAAACTCCACCAAAACAGAAACAGACAAATAACTCTCAACTGGATCCCAAGCCATGTAGGAATACAAGGAAATGAGGAAGCAGACTCCCTGGCAAAAAGCGGGCTACACAGAAACAATGTCAACATCAAAATCAACCACTCACTAACCCAACTGAAAAGCATAGTGGCAACATTGCCAAACACAAGAAGAAAGCAAAATCAGGAGAGCCATCTTTAGAGGCTCCAAGACTGCAAAATGGTATATAGACACTACAAAACTGCAACGACACAGCATACCAAAGAACATGGTCGGATACCAATGCACATGGCAAAGAATAGAAAGCGACCCAGACCATGTCAATACTGTGAAACGATTACAGAAGAACCACTGGAACACTATATATTACACTGCCCAGAAACAAAACAGCTAAGGCAAAGTTACGAAGGAAAATGAACATTCAGTCACTCAAATAACAAGGCATATCCTGTCCAACATGCAACAGCTTGCAGGCTTCCTATGCTCCTACCCACCACCAAGGTAGGTGCAAGACACTGTCCTGACTAGCATCACACGGTGTCATCAGTCAAAACAACTTCCACCTCCCAATATCTCTATCTACTCACATACAAACCATAAAACACAGAACAACAAACCACCACCCAAAGACTCGCCAACATCAACCTTCATCACCCAACATCCAAAAGCAAAGCACCGACTCTGACACTTTTCACCACCCCTCACCTCATCCACACCAATCCTTCAGCCTCACACATCAAGCAACACATACAATCACCCACTGGAAATAGGAATGGAATAAGGAACATGCTTACGGACCTCACAAGCTAACTAATTAGCAATCTTTTCCTCAGACTCAAACTCTTCCTTCTTCCAATCTGTTGGCCTCTCTGACTTGCCAACACTCACTACTACTGCACTTTTCCTACCGCTGGAGGGCACCTTAGGGTTTAAAAAGGTTGGACAACCTTACCCATCAAATGTTTCTTTCCAGCATCACACTCATCAATCTCATTCATTATCACCAAATAAAGGCTCATATCCTACCATTACCACATTCTCACCATCATGAATTACGGGCTGCTCTGTGAGCAAGAGCCCGTGCTGACGCAAGGTCAGCGTAATAAAAAACAACAACAACAACAACACTGGAATTCAGTCCCTCAGCAGTCATCGCTTGATAATGTCCTGTGGATCAGGAAGAAAACTCACGTTGGAGAGAGAGAGAGAGAGAGAGAGAGAATTATATAAGCAATAATATATCAAATGACTCAACCAAATTTTACCATGCCCTTTGGTGCGTTGCTCGCCAGTCTAAGCAACAACGAGAAAGCCGTCATCAGAAAGATAGAGATGTCTTTCCACAAGATTAATAGTGCTGAAGCAGCAGTCATTTTAACAAAACATGCCTACGAGAGGGTCTCCTTCCGAAATATTATTCATTATTATTATTATTTATTATGATTGATTAATTATTATTATTAATTAAAAAAAAAAATTTTAAAAAAAAATTTTATTTATTTATTATTATATTGTTCAGAAGACGGACCCTATTCATAGGAAGACAAGCCAACAGGAACCACTGACTTGAAATTCAAGCTTTTCAAAGATATGGCGGTTCACATCAAAGCAATATATAAATATATATATATATATATATATATTATATATATATATATATATATATATATATCTATATATATATCTATATATATATATATATATATATATAGATATATATATATAGATATATATATATAGATATATATATATATATATATATATATATATATATATATATATATATATATATATTATAAGGTTAAGGTTTTGTTTTTGCCACGGAGGAAAATGAAAGGCGAGAGCGCCAAGAACTTTCGGCCTAACACAACTCTACTTAGGCGCAACTCAGGGTCGTGTTAGACCGAAACTTCTTGGCTCTCTCGCCTTTCATTTTCCTCCGTGGCAAAACCTTTATTTATACATAGTATCACGTTTTATATACTTCGCGATCAAGTTATTCACACACACACACAAACACACACACACACACACACACACACACACACATATATATATATATATATATATATATATATATATATATATATATATATATATATATATATATATATATACTTCTAGGCACAATTTTTTCACGGATACAACATTCATTGAATAGAATGGCTTTTTCACTGTTTACCAGCTTTTTTGAAATTGATTCATATTTTCTAATTATTTTCTTCACTTCATTGTTCAGGTTACTAATGGACACATAATGGGGTTCTTCCATTTACTCCAGTATTTTTACAAAAACGCGAACAGCTGTTTCGTCAAACCTATACGTATTGACGTTATCAAGCGTACTGATACAAATATGTTGTTGTTGTTTAAGATTAAGCTGGCCTTGTGCCAGCACGGGCTCTTGCTCACAGAGCAGCCCGTAATAGTACAAATCTGAGCCCTACATGCGTTTTGGTGTACGTAATGAGGACGGAAAGGTAGTACAATTGCCAGATACCTAGTTTTAAATATTTACAAAAGACTATAGGTGAAACATAAAATAAGACAAATAAATAAATATGTTAACAGAAATTATATCAAAAGTTGAAAGTAAGTTATTATATACAAATTTTTACATAACTATATATTAATTACATATATGTTTTAATTAACAAAATGTCAGTGTGCGCTACCTGTCCGCGTGTGGTAGTGGTCTTGTTCACGCGGCTGAAGGGCTGCCCTCCTACACGAGGGCAAAGATCGGTCTGCCTCGCGTTGATGTTAAGGTTTGGCGTTGCGTGGCGATGCTAACGGCTTCTGATATCAATAAACGATTGTAGTTGCCTTCCTTGTGGATTATTTTGTTGTTTGTGAGAGTCTTTGTTTTGCAAGGATGGTTTTTTATTGGGGTTGTGGGTATCCACAAAGTGCTGGTGAATAGCACCTTGGTTTTTTGTGGGCCTGCATGCGACGTTTGAGTGTAGTTGTTGTGTGTCCGATATAGCATTTTTTGGGGGACTGACATTGCTCGTCAGCACAGACAAACTTGTAAAACTATATCGATTCAACCTCTTTCTCCGTCGATGGAGCCGTACTATTTTTCATTATCAGTGAGGCGTAAGATTTGGCTTGCAGTAAATTCTTGCTGTTATTTTGTTATATGGTGCTAGGGGGGTGGTTCCTCTTCGCAGTATACCAAGGAGGCTTTCCTTTCGTCTTCGTGGTGTTTGTGTATGATATCTGATGGTATATCACTATTTCTTTGTCTTTGTCTTGTGTGTTGTCCCTCGGGGTCGGGTTTTGGAAAGCCTCTAATCTCTTTTTGACAACTTGCTGGATCATGTCATCTGGGTAGCCGTTATTTTGTGAGCAGCTGTTGAACTCTTAATTTCTTCGTTCGTCGCTTTCCACGTCGAACAGTGTGTTAAGGCACGTTTTATGTATGCATTTACCACAGACCGTTTATATGCATCAGGGCATTCTCCTTTAGCATTTAAGCATCTCCAGCATCTGTCTTTTAGTGTATACGGTGGTATTGTATTTGTTGTTTTTTCTGGGTCACAAGTACGTCCAAGAAGGGGAGCATTTTCTCATTACTTTTTTCTACCGTAAAATTCAATGTAGAATTTGCTCGGAGGTTTCACTAATCATCTATGTCATTTTCGCCCTTTGTTGTGATAAAGATATCATCAATATATCTCCCATAGATTCTGGGTTTTGGGTGTTCTTCAAAAGTGACCTCTTCTGTGTGTGCCATGTATGCGTTTGCAAAAAGAACCCCAAGGGGGGAACCCATTGCTACGCCGTCCTTTTGCCGAATATTTATTTCGCCCCTATGTGAGAGGTGGGAATGGGGCTTCCTTTGTACATGCTTCTAGCATCTCTTTTAAGATCTTTTCGGGTATCGGTAATGGTGGTTTTTCAGACCGGTATATCTTGTTCATGATGATTTGTATTGTTTCATCCACTGGTACGTTAGTAAATCAAACTTTCGACGTCCAGATATGCTATGTCTTCGTCGGGTGTGGTGTCTTATGCAGTAGATCGATGAATTCCGTCGATGATTTTAGCGAGAACGTTGAAGGAATGTACGGCGTTATAATTTCGTTCAATTTCTTAGCCACTTTATACATGGGGGATGTCATTTGGGATATAATGGGCCGTAATGGGTTTCCCTGTTTGTGGATCTTGACTGTGCCGTAGCAGTATCCGGGTGCAAAGTCTCCGATGATTTTTGGAAAGTTTACTGTTCTCTGTTCTTTGTTCGCTTTTTCTGTTAGTCTCATCATCTTCTTTTTGAGGTCATTTGTCGGGTCTTTTTTAAGTGGCTGAAACTTATTCGTATCACTTAGTATATTATCCATTTTGGTGTCGTATTTCATCTCTGTTCATTATGACGTACACTGCGGTTTTATCTCCTTTGCGTATTATTATGGTTTCGTTTTCCCTCAATTCTTTTGCCGCTTTCTTTAGCTGTGGACTGACTATGCGACTAAAGTAGTTACCACGTGTTCTATTGGCCTCACCCAGTAATTCAGCGATACACTCTTGTTTAAGTTCGATTTTGCGTTCTTCTTTCAGTCGCAGTAGTTTATCGATTAACACTTCTGTATAATCCTCTTGGATCAGGGTTGTGGTTTTCGTATGTAATGGCAGTTCAAGCCTAGATTTAGTAACTGCTTTTGGTGTTCATTTAACTCTATTAGTAACCTGAACAATGAGTGAAGAAAATAATTAGAAAATATGAATCATTTCAAAAAAGCTGGTAAACAGTGAAAAAGCCATTCTATTCAATGAATATATATATATATATATATATATATATATATATATATATATATATATATATATATATATATATATATATATATAATATATGATATATATATAGAAAGAAGAAGTCAGTTACCAGGGAAAAATTTTAACAAACTAATAAATAGATAAGTAAAAATGAAGGTAATTAAATTGATTGCACAACATCATCATGAATCTAGTATACAGTAATGGGTATTATTTCCCACTGGTATTATCTGACGGACTTTACAGGGTTTCCATAAAGTCCCAATACCATTACAAGCATTTATTCATTTAATGGTACTGGGACTTTATGGACACCCTGTATCTTAAGCTAGCCTGGGAATGCATCGTTACGTAGAGCTGCAGATTAGAGCAAGGGGCCGTTTCAAAGGCCAGTCTCGACTACTACTATTACTGTGAGGCATGGGACGAGACTATACCCGTAGCTCAAGGTCAAATGGTGTGAGACGATCCGCTATAAAACATTCCTCTCTCTCTCTCCTCTCTCTCTCTCTCTCTCTCTCTCATCCCAGACCTTGGCCATCATTTCCCTTGTTCTATGTTAGATTTTACATAAGAAGAAAAATTTGACGTCCAATAATTATGATAGAATTTTCATAGTTTTTCCAATAAATTATAGAATTTTTATAGGTTTTTCAATAAGTTACAGAATTTTCATTGCTTTTTTTATGTTAAATAAGCAATAGAATTTTCACTGAACGTTTTTTAAATGTTATAGATTTTTTATAGATTCATAAAAAAAGGTTGGAGATTATTTTAAAATAAGCTATAGAATTGTCATTGCAATTATTACAGATGTTATAGATTTTTATAGTTTTTTCAACTAGGTTATAGGTATTTTTTTTATTTCTAGCTGTATAGTAACACCTATCAAATAAAAGAAACATTTAATCGACTACAAGGCGCTGTCTAAAAGAGAGAGAGAGAGAGAGAGAAAAGAGAAAGAGAAAGAGAGAGAGAGAGAGACTACGCTCCAATGCGGCAGTGGAGCCAACTGTAATGTTAAAGACTCGGTAGTGAGTAGTTTCGCCGATGACACAAGAATAAGTAGAGAAATTACTTGTGTAGAAGATGGGAACTCGCTACAAAGAGACCTTAACAAAGTATATGAATGGGCAGACGTTAATAGGATGGTATTTAACTCTGATAAATTTGAATCAATAAATTATGGAGATAAAGAAGGGGAGCTATATGCATATAGGGGACCTAATAACGAGACAATCTCTAATAAGGAAGCAGTTAAAGACCTTGGCGTGATGTTGAATAGGAACATGTTATACAATGAACAAATAGTAATTCTATTGGCAAAATGTAAAGCAAAAATGGGAATGTTGTTACGGTACTTCGAAACAAGAAAAGCTGAACACATAATTATGCTTTATAAAACGTATGTTCGTAGTCCACTTGAATATTGCAATATTATTACAACCTTATTTACGGCCGTAATATCAAGGGTTCTTGTCTCTACTCAGAGTTTGCGGTCAGTAAAAATGTAACACAGCAACTCAGGAACAAAAGAGTAAACACCTCAACAAAAGTTACAATATTTATTTATACACACACACACAAAAAAGGTAATGGTTGGTAACGATAATAACCAAATAAATGAATGTACAAATCAAGGGAAAACCAACCTCAAGATCTTTAAAAGATCACCTACAACTAAATTAAACACTAAGATAAAGAAATAGGAAATTTTAAATGTGACACTTCAGGCAGGTACTTTCCAAATTACTGACCAGAAAAATCTAACCTAATAAATTAAGTTAGGTAGAAGGAAGCAAGAGAAAATAAATGGGAAACTTAATATTATTCCTACCTAACACAGACAAACTAACTTGAATGCTAAACTTAAGTTAATAAACAATGAATTACAAAAAAATAATCTTACAAAATGATGCAAAGTAATAACCACAAGAGGCTTAGTGGATTGTCTCATCAGGCCATACAAGGTCCAGAGGACCGTACTGCAAACAGGGGCGTGCACATCTACAGGTACTCAGCGATCCACGATCGTCGTAAATAGCTATAAAAATATCTCATAACTGTAGAAAGCCGCCCTACTTGTCTCCACGAGTTCCAAGAACTCACTGACGCCGATGAGCAGGTCAACTGGGTCAAGCTGCAATGCCTACAGGCAATCCAAAATAACACGGGAATACTAAGGGTAGTAGCCTCCGAGAATCCAGGAAGTCAACGGATCTCGCACGCCACAAACTACACCGTTCTCAGTAGATACAGGCCAGCTCGTTCGAAATTCTTCCGACGAACGAGGGAAAGGGCGTGGCTGATGAATGCCGCGGGGACAAACACCAGCGACCACACACAAGGCAGCGAAGGAATAGAGAAGCAGTGATCCCAAAACTCCAGAAGTGACCTAAAATTAAGTGGCAAAGCGTCAGGCTGTGAGGAGGAAATCGAACTAACGCTGACACGTGTCACCACCCTTACGATCAAGCCTTCCACTCGAGTCAACACAGCTCATAGGAGAGAAAAAACATCGTTAATAAGGCACTTCAGTGGTTCACTAATACCGGGGGAGAAGGTGGCAAACAAAGCAAAACTGCGAAGTCATATGACTCCCTTACAGAGTTCATCGAACTAATAAACGATACTAACTTGTTAAAAAAGCTTAACCTAAAATAAGAACAAAAGGTTGGACAACTATGAACAAATTATAATTAACAAATTATGAATTTACTTTAATCTAATAAATATGATATGATACCCACACTACCAAAAGGATATTGCACAAATAGAGAGTGTACAAAGGTCATTTACAGCTACAATAGAAGAAGTTAAGGATCTTGACTACTGGGAAAGACTACAATTTTTAAAATTATATAGTCTAGAAAGGAGAAGAGAACGCTACATGATAATAC
>NC_061103.1:6231665-6244165 GCF_015104395.2 Macrobrachium nipponense | reverse complement strand
ATATATATATATATATATATATATATATATATATATACATATATGTAATAGTGTGGCACAGTGTCGTTATTCCAAAAGACAATAACTTAATAATACTTAAGAAAAGGCACGAAACGGATAATAAGGAAGAAAAGGGAAGGAATACGATAATGAATTTTTCTTAGCGAAGGGATTTTGTTTACTACTCCAAACATTAGGCTTTTAGCCATTAGACATCTGGTTTTCATCTCCCCCAAAAAAAGCCTCTGTCCGTACCAGCGATTAGTGACCAACAAGAGATTATGGGCGACGAAGGATATCGCCCAGGCATATTCGAGAAATTGGAAACTACTCTCATTAGCGCCTATGACTAATCGCCGTTCCTTTCGTGAACAGGTCAGAGAGAGCCATCTGGCATACGTTAAAAAGGAATTCTATGACCCGTTGTTAGAAAGAGGGAAGTACCAAATTCTTAAAAGCTCCACCCTCCCAAAGGTAGGCCCTCTAGTATCGACGAATCAAAAGCCATGAGTGTTGGTATAAGACAGCCCAAAAGGGTATCAACGAATGACCTATGAGGTTACCAAGGGATATGCCCCTAAGAAGCCAGGACATGAAGAAGGAGGCGTATACAAATTCAAAGCCTACGAATTACTGTAGAAGACCTGAGGAAGGAAGGCGGTCTCGTATGAAGTTAGTAGCCACTAAGACACAAAAAGTCTTTCAGAAAATGCCACACCCAGTCAGAATCAAAAATCCAAAGCGGGCTAAGGAGATTTCAACTGAACAAAAAGGCGAGACAGAGAGAGAGCAGGAGAAAAGGAAGCAGAGAAAAAAGGGGAACAGAGAAGCCAAGAGAGAGAACAACCGGGGAGCCTGAGGGGAGAACTGCAGTGGCATGGCCGTGAAACAGAGAAAGACAGAAGAATCCCCAGAAGAAGAACAGGTGCAAAAGTGTGGTGTGCGAATTAATCAAAGACAGTGAAAGTGACAATCAATACTCAGTAAAATTCCCTCGTGCCTATAGACTCGTAATTACAACAAGTGCCAATTAAGTTTTAACAGTCCAAGAGCCCAGTAACTCAGAAGGTGGAAACATGTGTAAGAACCCCCTAACCAAGAAAATCAAACCTTAATGCAAAGAAAACATATCATTAATTTCTCATCCTAACAGAACCCCTTTACCTAATTCCCCAAAGTACAGCCTCCACGGCACACGTTACCTTAGATCTGTGCAAAGAAAGTAAGTACCGTCACAGATTTATTGGTGGCAGAGCGACGGGATACGATGAGATAAAGATTGATATAGTGACAAGATTAATTGTTGTCGAGCAGTAGAATAGGAAGAGATACAGTGACAGTTTTAAATGGTACGTAGCGAAACGGAATCAAAAGTGTAGTGTCGGCATAAGAAATTTCAATCCATTCACGCCACTCGAAAATAGAAGGTTCTCCCCAAAGAACAGTTACCAGTGCTTCCCCAAATACAAAGACAGTTACCGAGTCGTAACAATAAAAGCGCTCCAAAAAAAAGCCACCCACACTCCACGAAGAAAAACTCCACTCCGAAGAACAAGAACAGTCGTTCCACTAGAAGAACAAGATGCCGAACGCGTAAAGAATATATCAAGAGGAAAGAAACATAATCCCGAAAACGCAACAGTCAACGCAATCGAGAGAGAGAGAGGTCCCCTTTCCCGAAGAGAAGAGAGAGAGAGAGAGGGGGAACCAACACATCATTCAACGCGCTGGTAGGCGAACGCAAGCGGTCAGGACACAAACCACGGTAGTCGAAGAAAGACGAAAGAATATAAGTCCAAATAAATGTCCCCACACTTACATAACATTAAACTCTATTAAAAGTAAATTACGCGATTAACATTTCAGTTAGACAATTTCTGGTATTTCAAGATTAAAAGATTTTCACTGAACTTTTTTTTTTTTTGGCAACGAAACCTTACGATATTTCTTATTTTACTAATTATAACTAATCAGCTACTAAGACCTTTTCCCGAACATTTGTATTTACTAACCAATAACTTTAAATTTTAATTTGAATTTTGATTGTGTCATTTTATGTTATTTTTTGTGATTTTGGTTGTTTTTGTGATTTCTTATACTTTGTTTTTTTTGTTTTGATATTTGCTTTTTACTCTTATTCGTTACGTCGAATGAATGTTTACTTGTTTTTATTTTGTTTGTTTAGGATAACAAGGGTAATTCACGGGAGGTCTCTCGTTAGCGTACACTTTACGGTCAGTTCAGTATCGTTTTACCAGAACTGTTAAGAGGGTTTTTGTTGTTGTTTAAGAATCGCTTACCGGTAACGTAAGACTTTGATAATATTTCAGGGGAAAATTCTTTTATTTTTTTGGTGATCGAATACTTTAGTAAAAACAGTTTATTGTTATTATTATTTTCGTTTCGGAATATTACTGTCATAACTTTGATACTTTTAATGATACTCAGTACTTAAGAAAATTTCCATTAACGAGTCGATGGTCAAGGAGAGACCGACTCCTTATCAGAACGTAAGAACGCCTGTGCTCACGAGAAGTCAAACAAGGAAATTAACCATGCCGGAAGGTACACAGTCCGCGAATTCGAGCGCAGCAGTAATGGGAACACATAAGGGACATGTAATTAATCACATAGCTAAATTTTGCGGAAGAAAGGATGGTCAGTTAGCTTGTAACTAGAGAATGGATAGAGCAGGTGGAGACACGCCTAGATAGCATAACGGGGACAGATAGAGAAAAGCTTATTGAAGCCAAGAGTTATCTTGATTTGGAAGCCGGAGGAGACTTAGAACGCTACGTCCACTCCGAGACTTACCGAGATCTTAAGAATTGGGAAGAATTGAAACGGTATTTTAGGAAGGTTTATTCCACATTGGTGAAAAGAGATCCAGTTACTAGCTTGGCGAGGATAGTGCGTCAATTTAAGTTAGACGAAAGACGTATCAAGAGTTTAGCTCTCAGTTGTATAACAATATGAATGAATGGGGTAACTTCATGGAATCCACGGGTTGGATAGAGGTAGAAGGAGGCAAGCAAAAAATGCTAATGAGTCATCGTCAAAAAAAAAATATTTAGAACTATCAATACTGATTGGAAGCCTGCCAACAGAAGTTATTGCAAGGATGACTCGTAAGTGGGAGACATCCGATGATGTAGCGGAGATTGAAGAGGAGGAAACAAAAATCATAGGCAGGAAGACCTGAAGGGAATCCTATATACAGACCTTTAGTCGCTATAGGACAAAAGGAAAGAGGTCCAAATAGATCTAGGACACCATCTAGAAAGCAGAATAAGATGCCAGGTAAATCTTCTCAAGGAGGATTTTCGACAGTCACGTGTTTATAACTGTCAGAGAGGACATTATGCCAGTGATGCCGAGGGATAGCCTTCTGTCCTTTCCATAAGAGAACAGGACATAGTGCTCGAGAAATGCAGAAATAATTTTTTCAACTCTTAGAGGTAGATCTCAGTCGAGAGGCAGAGTAGAAACAATAGTCAATCTCCCCATCTAGAGGAAATAGAGATTCCGTCCCAAGTAGATATGCTAATCAAACAGCAAGCATAGGTTATCAACCAGCTCAGTCAATGTCAGACGACGCATGGGAAATTTTCTGCTTACTGGTACAATGAATCTTCCTCTATCAAACAGAGAGAACGTCCCGGAATGTCAAGGCTAAGCCCAGCTACAACAGGTTAGCAAAGTTGATGTAGGAAATGATATAATTATAGACCATTTGTTATTTCCCGCACTGTCGGTCTAGAGGAAACCTTATTACATTCTTTGATACAGGAAGTCCTAAGAATATAATGTCATGAAAAGGTGTATCGATGGTATTTTTCTCACTTAAGTTTGAATCCAGCGGTAGATTGTAGAATCACAGACGTCCAGGGCAATGATATCCAGTAATTGGACAGTTAGATTTTCCATTTAAGCTAGGAAGAATTGCTCTAAGAGAAATGTTCTGGTAGCCAGAGATATACAATTAGCTTTTGCTCATTTGCTGATAGGTTTATCCAACTATGGCTAGACAAGGGATAAGCATTGATGCCCCTAGAGAACAACTAGTGATTAACAACGTCGTGAGATTTCTACAATACCAATATGCAAGTTAATTAAAAGAACCCAGACTACAGAGAATCCCACACTGAAAGGTATCTTAAAGAAGGATAAGACAGAGGGAAGATATCCAGAATGCATCACGAGTTCACAAACAGATCATTAACCTTTTAGAATCAAATCAATGCACTTATTTAAAGTTAGAAAGGGAATTAAGACTTAAACCAGGAGAAAGTACGTGGGTAGAATGTACAGTAAATCCAATTTTTTGAAGGGAAGGAAATTCTCACGCTTACTGAAATTCGCAAGTTAAATGGAATACAGGTTATTCTTCTAGTTTACATGAAGTTAGACAGAGCAAAATAGCGTTACAGATTACGAATAACAGAGGAGGAAAGGTTAAGTTAACACCAGGTACAGAGATAGGCCTAGCAGAAGTATACTCCATACTATCCGAGTTGTAGAAAGGGAAACAGTAGCCCGCGATCCGTAAGGGAAATGAAAATTACGCTCAGGACATAAAACTGAGAAGAGCTAAGATAGGATCTCATTTAAAGGACATTAAGGAAAACCATGTTAGAGAAGAATTCATAGACTTATTGTGCGGAAATATCAGGATATAGTCGCTCTAGACGGCGACACCTGGGAAAATACACGCGAAATAACGCACAAGATAGACATTCCATCGAACACAAAGCCAATCTACATACCAGCCTATGAGTAGCACATTCCCAGAAAGAGATCATTGAAAGAGAAGTACAAAGAATGAATAGGCAAGGAATAATAGAACCATCTAAATCCCCATGGTCTTTTCCACTCTTGCTAGTTCCTAAAAGGGACAAAAACGTATAGAATAGTTGTGGATTTCAGAAAATTGAACCAAATTACCGAAAATGATCCTTATCCAATGCCGTCAATGCGAGATCTAATCGCCACTATAGGGTCCAAGAGATACTTCACCACAATAGATTTATTGCAGGGATTCTTGCAGATCCCTCTAGACGAAGAAAGTAAACCTTTGACTGCTTTTTTCCACTAGTAACGGCAGATACCAGTATGTAAGAATGCCCTTTGGTCTAAAGTCAAGCCCGTACTTTTGTAAGATTAATGGATAAAATTTTGGGCGATATACTAGGCAAGGACGTACACTGTTACATAGATGATTTGGTAATAGCAACAGATACGTAGAGGAACATGTATACTTAGTCAGAGAAGTCCTAAAGAGATTAAGGAAAGCCAACCTGAAGCTTAAAACTGAAGAAATGTAACTTCCTTAAAAGGAAAATAGACTACCTTGGTCATACACTAAGTGAAAAGGGCGTAGAAGTAAACGACGCAAAGATTAAGTCGATTAGGGAATATCCTACACCTCAGTGCAAGAAGGACGTAAAGTCCTTCTTAGGTTTAGCAGGTTTTTACCGCAAGTTCATAGGGAACTTTGCAGTCATATCAGCTCCACTAACTGAACTTTTAAAGGAACACGTATCATTTATATGGACAACGAGCAGCAAGAAGCATTTGATGAATTGAAAGAAAGATTAAACACATCCCCCAGTACTTAGCTTCCCAGAACTTTGGCAAAGATTCTTTTTAGCCACGGACGCAAGCCACATTGGTATAGGAGCATGTTAATGCAAAGACAAGATAACAAGTATAATGCCATAGCTTATTACAGTAGGAAATTAAGCCCTCAGAAGTGAACTACTCAGTAACAGACCTCGAGTCTCTAGCTATAATAGACGCTTTAAAGCATTTCAGATATATCATTTTTGGTTACAAGATAACCGTGTTCACGGATCATTCAGCTGCAGTAGAAATGCTAAAGAATCCTAATTTTTCTGGAAGAAGAGCCCGTTGGTTCATGACAGCCCAAGATTATGATATAGAGGTGAAATTAGTCCCTGGGAAGACGAATAAGGTAGCAGATGCATTATCAAGATATGTGTCACAAGGTGATAGTATAAATATGATGATTCAAGAAGAAGAAAAGAATGAAACAATGTGCAATGACGTAAATGTACTCACCATGCACTATACAGAGGAGCTTTCCCGGCAAAATTTCATAAAGAACAAGAAAGAGATGAAGTATAAGGGAACTGTTTAAATACGTTAGAAACGAAAGAAAACACAGCCAACAAGAATTAACCGAACTAGGTAGGAAGGTTGGATGTCCCACAGATGCACTAACGGACATAGATGGCGTATTAATTTGGATGTCACGAATAGGACCCATTTGGTCAATTTCTAGGTGTACTGCACAAAAGATTAGTACCTAAGAGTCTAAGAAACAAGGTCATTGAGCTAATGCACGACGATGACATGAGAGCTCACCCAGGAAGGATGAGACAATTAGATTAATACAAAGAACTTTCCATTGAAGGGAATTCACAAAGATGTTAGTAATTATGTGAAGAGCTGCAATACATGCAACAGCTACAAGGGAAGAATAGACAAGGAAGTGCCACTAGGGAAATATCCTATCCCACAGACTCCTTTCGAAAGAGTATCTATTGATCTTATCACTAATCTTCATACCACGAGTAAAGGGAATAAGAATATACTAGTATGTATCGACGCGCTCACGAGATATACAGAGTTGGTACCACTAACTAGTAAAAGTGCCAAGGATTGTGCAACGCACTCTTTGATAGATATTTTGCAGATATTCTGCCCCACAGCTCATTATTCTGATAATGGGACCGAGTTCAACAACTCGTTAGTTCAAGAAATTTGTAACGCCTTTAAGGTAGAAAAGGTAGCGATACAGCCATATACCCCAGCTAGCAATGGCTTGGTAGAAAGGAATAACAGGAAGGTTTTTAGACGTATTGCGTCACACAGTAGGACAGGATCCTGACTGGACGTTCAATTTACCTTTAGTCCAATTATCATTAAATGCAAGGCATCATACGAGTATTCGTGAAACTCCCATAAAAGCTTTGATGGGATATTGAACCCACCCGATTACCTTCTGCATGGCTGAATCAGCCAGTACAGCCAAATTACTCTGAAGATATCATGAAGATAAAAGAATCGGAAACTTTAAAGTAATACACAAGCAATTACACAAGAATCTAGAAGAAGCCCAGCAGAATATGGATAGAGAAGCATCAAGAAGGATTAAGGCCTGTAGACTACAAGAAAGGGGATGAAGTCTATATTAAGAAGGAAGTAAGAAGTGGTATTAATTATAAGTTAGCCACAAAATTCACAGGACCATACAAGGTCGTAGACGTACAAGAAACTAAGATAAAGGTTAAGAAAATGAATAACCAAATGCCTTCCACATATGCTGAATCATTAGAAGAAGAAGAATTTGGATAAACAAGGACAAGGTCAAGAGAACCAAAGAAGTCGAAGAATCCGAAATGACAGAGACGTCAGAAGACATTCCAGAAGAGGAACTAGATATAACCTAAGAAATAGAAGAGTCACTTTTCAGTGAAACAGAAGAACAAACCCATTAGTTCATCCAATTATTCCATGTATCTATTTGATTTCTTTATTGCTAAGTTTACCTTCATCGGTCGACTTAGGAATAATCTTTATTGTTGCAATTCTTACTTTAATAGTTGTTGTAGCAATTTTTTTGGAGTTATGTGCACTAACTTCAAATTAATTTTGACTTGAAGGGAAATATTTGGTATGTAAGAAACAGTTCAATGCGCAGTATAAGAATTTCAAGACGTATATGAAAGTTTAATCGTTCCATAAGAACATTCTTAGAAGTAAAAGAATAAATAAGACGGGTAAGATAGATATTAAGAGATTTTAAGATAAGAGAATTCGTTTCAGAAATGATTATGATTTTGAAGGGGTAATTAATATACTTACTTTGTTCAAATCCATTAGATGTTGATTGATGATAACTTACTAATAAGATATTAAGTGATGAAGACTCACTAACAAGATAGTAGTTGTTGAAAACTTACTAACAAGATGTTGATTGGTGAAAGCTTACTAATTGTTGTCACAGTAGAAGAAACCTACAAGTATTAACCACTAACCGGTTT
The DNA here is from genome assembly GCF_015104395.2 of Macrobrachium nipponense. NCBI lineage: Eukaryota > Metazoa > Arthropoda > Malacostraca > Decapoda > Palaemonidae > Macrobrachium > Macrobrachium nipponense. The sequence continues at coordinate 6,236,096 of NC_061103.1, read as the reverse complement.
CCTTTAACCGAGTTGCCAATTTTTGTTTTTAGTATCAAGCAGTGAAGTTATATTGTTTAATGTACAAGGTTACTCAGAAATTACAGTAAGAATGTCCAATGAAATTTTGCATAAACACAACACACAATCTCAGTAGGAAGTCAAGGACACATTGTTATTGCATACAAAATGCACAAGATATTTTCTCCCAGGACTTGTCTCCAAACCAGCAGGTCGCAGCCAACAAGAAGCCATCAAGTGTCGTCAACGAAGAACGAAATTTATTTTCCATAAAAGAAAGACGATATCCACCTAGATAGAATAGGACTGAGGACTGAACCAATCATATACTGTAAACTTGGATAGTTTACCATTATTTTTTTGCTTCTACCATGCATTTATATAACTTATGTGACTTAAGGGCTTATGTATGTTTAACTTTCAGTTTTCTTGTCTTTGGTGATTTATTTGTTTGCATTCAGTTTCATGTTTCTTAATGTGATTTACATATTTGAATTTAGTTTGATGGTTCTTTTAATATTTCTTAATCAAGTATTTGTTCATATTCATATTCAGTTTTGTTTACGTTTCTCTGAATGTTACTTGCTCAAGAATTTATTCATGTTTACATTCAATTTTGATTGTTGCCCTTAACGTTACTTAATCAAGGATTTGCTCATGTTTACATCACTTTGATGTTTTTGAGTTAAAGTTTCAATATGATTTCCAAGAAGCATAAGTTAGGAGTCCTCTTGTAGGTATAATATTGCTTCAGCTTAGTTAACGCTGTCATGGAGTCAGCGAGTAGCGGGGGCCGAGACTGTAATAGTGTGGCACAGTGTCGTTATTCCAAAAGACAATAACTTAATAATACTTAAGAAAAAGGCACGAAAACGGATAATAAGGAAGAAAAGAAAGGGAATACGATAATGATTTTTCTTAGCGAAGGGATTTTGTTACTCCAAACATTAGGCTTTTAGCCATTAGACATCTGGTTTTCATCAAAAAAAACAAAAAAAGCCTCTGTCCGTACCAGCGATTAGTGACCAACAAGAGATTATGGGCGACGAAGGATATCGCCCCAGGCATATTCGAGAAATTGGAAACTACTCTCATTAGCGCCTATGACTAATCGCCGTTCCCTTCGTGAACAGGTCAGAGAGAGCCATCTGGCATACGTTAAAAAGGAATTCTATGACCCGTTGTTAGAAAGAGGGAAGTACCAAATTCTTAAAAGCTCTACCCTCCAAAGGTAGGCCTCTAGTATCGACGAATCAAAAGCCATGAGTGTTGGTCATAAGACAGCCCAAAAGGGGTGGGGTATCAAACGAATGACCTATGAGGTTACCAAGGGATACGCCCCTAAGAAGCAGGACATTGGAAGGAGGCGTATACAAATTCAAAGCCTACGAATTACTGTAGAAGACCTGACAGGAAGGCGGTCTCGTATGAAGTTAGTAGCCACTAAGACACAAAAAGTCTTTCAGAAAATGCCACACCCAGTCAGAATCCAAAAATCCAAAAGCGGGGCTAAGGAGATTTCAACTGAACAAAAAGGCGAGAACAGAGAGAGACCAGGAAGAAAGGCAGGAGGGGAAAAAGGAAAGCAGAGAACAAAGGGGAACAGAGAAGCCAAGAGAGAGAACAACCGGGAGCCTGAGGGGAGAACTGCAGTGGCATGCCGTGAAACAGAGAAAGACAGAAGAAACCCCAGAAGGAGAAAGGTGCAAAAGTGTGGTGTGCGAATTAATCAAAGACAGTGAAAGTGACAATCAATACTCAGTAAAATTCCCTCGTGCCTATAGACTCGTAATTACAACAAGTGCCAATTAAGTTTTAACAGTCCAAGAGCCCCAGTAACTCAGAAGGTGGAAAACATGTGTAAGAACCCAATAACGAAGAATAAACTTAATGCAAAGAAACATATCAATTAATTTCTCATCCTAACAGAACCCCTTTACCTAATTCCCTAAGTACAGCCTCCACGCACACGTTACCTTAGATCTGTGCAAAGAAAGTAAGTACCGTCACAGATTTATATATGTTTATAGATAAATAGATGATATATATAAATATATTTATATTTGCATATGTATGTATGTATGTATATACACATATATTTATATATTCATATACATGATGTAGACGAAGAACTCCATGAAAATAAACATAAACAATGTATTCATAAGGGCACTAAAATTTCGTCTCCCAATATTCCCACACATACAGTTATGTTCATCAACAAAATGCGTTTATAAACAAGAGTAATCTTCAGAGCAAATCTCTAGAAACAAAGTGAAAAGAATAAGCAAAGAATAGCAATTCAAAGTTGCGTTTGAAAGCACAAACGTTGAAGTATCATCCAGCCTCAAAGTCCCTCCAGGAAAACCTAATGTGTTATTGCTCCCAATTGAGTAAACCGAGGGAGAGAGTTAAAGTTTTCCATCTTCTCATTTTCACGAGTCACTTTGTTATGTTCCCAGGGTTAAGGAAGCAGAGGAATTCTAGCTACGAGAGAGAGAGAGAGAGAGAGAGAGAGAGAGAGAGAATTGTATAAAGAGCTATATTTATGTTTAAGTTACAACAAGGCAACTTCTCAAACTAGAGAGAGAGAGAGAGAGAGAGAGAGAGAGAGATATTAGGATAAGCGTAAAAGGGCATCACATGACACGGGAAAGGAATTTGACTTTGCCGTGACCATTTGTACGCTTGCGAATCTCTAAGAGAAAGAGAGAGAGAGAGAGAGAGAGAGAGAGAGAGAGAGAGAGAGAGAGAGTTGCATATTCATTGCCATACGCATATTTCTGCAATGAGTGTTCACACGCAACTAATGATATACGCAACGTTCTCTATCCCATACAAAAAAAATAATAAAAATAAAAATAGTCTTATTTCCGCGTTCCCCTAAAATGTGATTAAAAAATAGCACTGAGAAAACTATGAATATTTTATTTGCCACTGTATGGGCATAATGATATCTTGCAACTGGGCATGAATCACTTACGTAACTCGTCCGTAGAGGCAAAGAACGCGAGGGTATACTATACCCTCCCATACAAACACCCACTTGCTCCAAGGAGGTTGCAGAAACCACGTCTCGGTTTTCATTTGTTGAAATATCTTCGACGGAGACGATGTTGAAAGTGCAGTGCAATTGCGATGGATTATAAGCTATTGTTGGCGAATTGTCATTTGTCGGCAATTTCGAAGAATTCCCTTCTATTATTAATTGGTGAATTGTGGATTTATTTGCATTTTCGAAGGATTACAAGCTACTACTGGTAGGTAAATTGTGCATTTACAAGTGGATGGATTGTCTGTTATTATTAATAGGTGAATTGTGGATTTATCTGCTTTTTCGAAGAATTGGCTGCTATTATTAATTGGTGAATTTTGGATTTATTTGCATTTTCGAAGGATTACAAGCTGCTATTGGTAGGTAAATTGTGCATTTACAAGTGGATGGATTACCTGTTATTATTATTATTTTGGAATTTCGAAGGATTACCTGCGATTATTAATAGGCGAATTGTGGATTTATTTGCAATTTGGAAGAATGACCTGCTATCATTAATAGGTGAATGTTCATTTAATTGCATTTTCGAAGGATAGCATGCTATTATTGATAGGTGGATTGTGGATTCTAGGAGCGATAAGGCGAAAAATATCCTCTAACCCATAAAGTACTTGATGGGAAACCGGATAGAATTCGTAAAACCAAAAAAATTTCATTCACATTTTTTCTGTTTGATTTCCGTCAGATGGGTAAAGTTTGATTTTGTGTTATAACCTTCCTGGGGTCATAAAGGGACCGCATTCAAATTTTGTACCGGTCTGTCAAGTGGTTCGGATTTCTACAAACTTACAGACATTCACTTTATACATACATACAATATATATATACATATTCATATATATATATATATATATATATATATATATATATATATATATGTGTGTGTGTGTGTGTGTGTGTGTGTGTGTATATGTGTGTGTGTGTGTGTGTGTGTATATATATATATATAGTATATATATATAATATATATATATATATATATATATATATATATATAATATATATATATATATATATATATATATATATATATATGTATGTATTATATATACATTATATATACATACTATATATATATATATATATATATATATATATATATATATATATATATGTGTGTGTGTGTGTGTGTGAGGGTGTGTGTCGAACATGTTTCAGTGTGTTCAACGAACAAAAAACATCCTTTGATGACACTCCTATTTTATATTTTATTCTTTTAGCATATTCCCTTGATCCTTTGGTCACCTATTCAAAAGAAATGGGTTTTCTATACCAGCCAATATTGAATTTTATCCAGTAATGTAATTACGTTGGGATACCATCAGCAGATCTCGATTCATAATTAACTGTATTACATCTCATAGGGTGTCTATTCT
>NC_061103.1:6193531-6231165 GCF_015104395.2 Macrobrachium nipponense | reverse complement strand
CACCAGCTTCGTTTCATGGTCCTTCGCCCTGGCTATCGGTTTCTTCGTCTTCAAGAGTTCAGAAGTTCTAGAGATGCAGCCCTCTTTGGCCTGTTTTTCCGGCGTTAGTCGATACTTCACTATTCTACATGACATCTTGACAATGATCGTGCCAATTATAGTCAGCTGGGTCTTGCTGGGGCTAGCTGTGTGCCACAAGAGAACGCAGCCAGCCGCAATTAGCTTAGAAGGGCCAGCTAGCGTTTCCTCGATTCTGCAAAAGCGCTCCAAACAGCTGTCCTTTGCCATAACAACATCTTTCACTATTTTCAGCTTGGTTATTGCTGTGCCTCTCCTAGTGGTTAAGTTTGGTATGGAGGAGCACATTTACGATTACATAATTATAATGTTTTCCATAATGCGTTATCTGGTCCTTATGCATTTCATCATTGATTTGGCCCTGTATGCAATTTTCTTGCGAGATGCTTACAAGCATCTGAAGAAGGTGGGATTGTCAGTGGATGATCCCCTTGTGGTACCTCTCAGGGATGTATGAAAAAGCTGCCAAAATCTCCATTTGGTGTTGAATATCATTGTTAACTTTATAAAATCCTCTATTTTTCTTCATTTAAACTCTACAGACTAAATTCAGTTTTCAATGATATTCACCCAAATGGATATTTTGTGTTCTGCAGATTATACTCCACAGAAGAAGCGGTGTCTTTCCTGCCTGAATCTATTTTTATAATGTCCAGAGATAAATCTTCCTTATGACTCTGACATAGCATGTCAAGATTTTTTATCTTTTTTGTTAATAAAGGAAGTAGAATTCGTGATGATACTTTTTTCCTACATATTTCGGAATAAAATATAGATAAAATATATTGCATATATTTGTGATCAAAGTACAGATATCAAGAAGTATAAAGGAGTGCCAAATCCAATATGTATAATTTCTTTCCTTCTTTTTTCTACCTCCATAATTATTCTTAAAAATAAGTACCCAGTTATTTCTTCCTTGCTTCTTCTCCTTTTTTTATGTAAGGACATTCTGTCCTTTGAAAACTTAATTATGAAGTCGATAAGCTAGACTTGTATCTATACCACATTTAGGGTTGTTTATTTTGAATGATTATAAAAATGATACTCTAAATACAATGATTCTTTTATCCAAAATGAAGAAGGAGTTATATGTTATCTAAATAGCTATCTATCAATACACACAAACACACACACACACACACACACACACACACACACACACACACACACATATATATATATATATATATATATATATATATATATATGTAATATATATATAATATATATATACTATATACATATATATATATATATATATATATATATATATATATTATATATATATATATATATGAATTTTTATCATCACCGTGATTTTATAGGCACAAACATTAAGCTATAATTTTCGTTTATTAGCTAATTCCTTCTACCTCGGAAATAATACCGAAGGAGAACAGGAAAACCAAAGACGATCAGTGACGCCATAGTCCCACCCTGCTAACAAGATATCTCGGGTGATCATGGGAGAGAGAGAGAGAGAGAGAGAGAGAGAGAGAGAGAGAGAGAGAGAGAGAGAGAGAGAGATGTTTCGACCCACTTCATGTTTACATTATGAAGCGGATACTCAAAGCGGCAAGAAAGCCAGTTATTTACAAGTAACGAAATATGATCATTTAACACTTATGTCAAATTAAGCAAGAACAAAAAAATGAAAGTGAAAAGAAAGTAAAAAAAATGAGTGTTATCAGCGTTATGTTTATATATCGCGTTCGTAAATAAATAAACAGATAAATAGAAAAATAAATAAATAAATAAAGGGGCTGTAATGACGATTATGTCCCCTGTAATTGAATAGCTTGCGAAGCCCAACAACCAAACGTCAGTGTAAACATGATGTCACTCAACCGGACCATTGTAAGCGACGCCTGTTACTTGGATGTCATCTGCAGACTCAGTCAAGTGGTGTTTCAGTGTGCTTGGTGTTGGGAGAGCCTCTCGCGTTCACTCTCAAGCAGTGAAAATTCTCTCTGCCTTCGTGTTCTGAGAAATTGGTGAAAGAAACTATAGTGCTCTTTGAGAGCTGAATTAGATTGTTCGTGTTGAAGGAAAATTTTAGTTTAATGCGCGAAAAGGTATTCCCAAACCGAACACGTTCAACTGTGCCACATACATAGAGGAGACGGGAACAGAACGCGCTCAATTCACGCATGTCGTGAGTGACCCAATTTCGTTTGATCCCTGGCAGCCAGTCACTGTTATAAATCGTACTTCATAGGTGAGTGCAGTTGTCTTGTGTTTACCTAAATTTAGTATTAAATTGTTTCAGACAAATCCTCTAAAGGCATAGTGAAAGTTACAGACCGGCAGCTGTCACTAGTAAACCTACCCTATTATCTAAGTTGGGTCAGACCATGGCCAGTGCCAAATTTTGTTTTATATATATATATATATATATATATATATATATATATATATATATATAATATATATATATATAGAGTAAAACCAGCACTTGTACATAAAACATCCTTTATTTTCTCATGACTACCGGTTTCGGAGTAACTGTCTCCAACATCAGGTCTATACAAAAACACAGGAAGAAAAAAAAAATTATAAATCACTAAATTACGATCGATCATTAGAATGAAGCAATGTTACACAAAGGTTACATTGTATATATAATAAAAAAAAAGAGTAATGTATAAGCATGAAAAAGGGAAAGGAAGCAATATTAAACAAAAATAAATAAATACCTGCATCATGAAGGCATACAAACATACACACTAAAAACTTAAAAACACAGCATCTCCGTGGACCTCTCGTTGTTACTGAGGGGAAGGTTTCAACTTGAAGTGTAGAGACTTTCTACTATTGCCCAGCTCCCATGGGGGCCCACTCGACTAGAGGAGAATGGAAAATGAATCTAACCTAGAGGGTGATCACTATTTTCTGCGTGATCCCGTATGGCACCGAATGGTGGTTTTGCTAAAAGCCTGTTTGTCCTAACTGATCTTCCCAAGTGTTCAAACCATCGTACACGTGCTTGGCGCTTTGTTTTCCCCACGTAAATTGCATTACAGCAATTGCACTCATATTTATATACAACATGAGACTGTAGTTCTGGAGGTACGATGTCTTTGTACTTAAACAAACCACCAATAGTTTACTTAAGGCTTGAACATTACCCTAACATTAAACTTGAGGATAAAATTCTCTTTAAAACGTTTTAGTAGTCTATTTTTAAAACAAAAAAAAAAAAAAAACAAAAAAAAAAAAAAACTCTTATTACCATAGAAAAACATGGTAATATACAGTACTGCTTTATTGGCTTTTAAAATGGAAACTTTCGGGCACAATAACTTTTCTAGCTGTTTACCAACATATGTATCTATAAAAGCATTATTAAAACAGTTTTTTTGAAGCATTTCTTTTATAAACTGAAATTCTGAATGAAGACTAAAGACATCGTACCCCCAGAACTACAGTCTCATGTTGTATATAAATACGAGTGCAATTGCTGTAATGCAATTTACGTGGGGAAAACAAAGTGCCAAGCACGTGTACGATGGTTGAACACTTGGGAAGATCAGTTAGGACAAACAGGCTTTTAGCAAAACCACCATTCAGTGCCATACGGGATCACGCAGAAAATAGTGATCACCCTCTAAGGTTAGATTCATTTTCCATTCTCTCTACTCGAGTGGCCCCCATGGAGCTGGCAATAGTAGAAAGTCTTCTACACTTTAAAGTTGAAACCTTAAACCCTTCAGTAATAACGAGAGGTCCACGGAGATGCTGCGTTTTTAAATTTTAGTGTGTATGTTTGTGCCTTCATGATGCAAGTATTATTATTTTTATTTTTTATTGCTTCCTTTCCCGTTTTTTATGCTTGTACATTACTCTTTTTTTATATATACAGTGTAACCTTTGTTGTAACATTTCTTCATTCTAATGATCGATCGTTAATTATTAGTGATTTTTAATTATATTATACTATATAGATATATATATATATATATATATATATATATATATATATATATATATATATATATGACCTGATCTCGGTTATTTTGTGGGTTAGGGATATGAAGGAAAAAACAGGAGAGAGATAAGTTTGCATGCATGCAATGTAGGACATGCACAGATGTATTCTTCTTAGCTACACAGGTGGCCTTTAACTGTAATTGCTTATGTTAACTATGCTAGTGCACAACCGGACGGCAGGTCAGACTGTTATTGACACTCATGGTGACACACGCGTCTTTTGTGTGGCGGCCAACGAGAATGCGGACTGTGGGCACTGGGCACTCTGTGCTGTATGGGACCGCTAATGAACTGATCTGACTTGTAGTGCAGCCTGTTTCAAATGCCCCCTACACAGCATCGTTATGCAAGAAGCTGATTGGTTATTCTGGCTCCTTAGACACAAGGGTCAATCAAGAAGGGATATAGAGATGCGTGGCACTCTTGAACTGCTCAAGCCACGCCAACTTGTAACGTCTTTGGCGGTTGACTTGTTTTGTTACACATACACACAGTATCACTTATAACGGTTTCACGGGACTTCTGAATATCACGGGAAAGCATATTCAAAACTGTATCGAATCAGCTCATCTATATATATATATATATATATATATATATATATATATATATATGTGTGTGTGTGTGTGTGTGTGTGTGTGTGTAGTGAGTGTGTGTGTTTGTGTATGTGTGTGTAAATCGTTCCTATCCAACATGTTTTTAGTTTGTTCATGGAACATGAAAGATCCTATGATGAGGCTCATATATTCTTTTTTGTTCTTTTAACAAATTCCCTTAATCTTTTGGTCACATACTTAAAAATTTAACTGGGTTACATATAACAGTATGTTTATTCTACAAATCCTAAGTAATCCAGCAGTGTCTTGTCTCTAATGGAAGCTCAACTTTCTCTCCTGCAGGAGTGGTGAAAGCGAAGGCCTCATATCTTTCACCTGAGCGCGCCAGGATCATTTTTCCTGATGGAGCCAACAGTCTACGAAGTTTATGAAGACAACTACTTCACCAACTGCACTTCGGTTGACCAGAAACTGCACCACAGACTTATCAGAGCCCTTGGGAAGAAAACTAACTCCCTTAATAATTAAAAATTGTTGTCAGGAGAAGCCGTTTTGTTGGTACTAGCCCTAATTGGCAGCATCTATACCATCAGCCTTCTGGCAAAACACAACCAAAAAGTACGTCCTCATGCAGAGGGTTACATCGTAACCCGTACTCTCGCAGCCATACTGACTTTGCTGGTGTTGTCTTTCGACCTGGTGACCTACTACAACAGATCGTGGATCTTTGGCTACGTCTTGTGCCAGGTTAGAAACGGTCTAGCTACTCTATCATTTCAACTGTATTCTGGCATGCAAGTCGGCATGTGCATCAACACCTACATAGAAGAATCCAAGTCAATGCCCCAACTCAAGCTTAGGTCCACCACTTTCAAATCACCCGCTTTGTTTTGTGGTTCTTTGCCCTGGCTGTCGGTTTCTTCATCTATAAGAGGTCAGAAGTTGTAAGGATACAGCACTCTTATTTCTGTACTGCCTCAATCGAAGTTATTCAAAGTTGGTCTAATCTGATCATTATCATGGGATCATTCGTGCCAATTACAGTCAGCTGGGTCTTGCTGGGACTAGCTATATGCCACAAGAGAATGCAACCAGGTACGATTAGCCTAGAAGAGCCAGCTAGCGTCTCCTCGATTCTGCAAAAGCGCTCCAAACAGCTGTCCTTTGCCATAACAACATCCTTCACTATTTTCAGCTTGGTTCATGCTGTGCCTCTCCTTTTGTTTTGTTTAACTTGGTGTGGAGGCGTCCATTTTGGATGACGTAAATAACATGATTTCCATAATAGACTATCTGTTCCCTATCTATTTCATCATTGATTTGGCCCTGTATGCAATCTTCATGAGAGATGCTTACAAGTATCTGAAGAAGGTGGGATTGTCAGTGGATGATCCCCCTGTGGTACCTCTCCCGCCTGTGGAATGAAAAGCTGCCAAAATCTCAGTTTGGTGTTTAATATCACAGTTGAAATTTATAAAATCCTCTATTTTTCTACATTTCAACTCTAAAGACTAAAATTAGTATTCTGTAGATTATATTCCACAGAATAAGCAGTCACTTTATTGTTAGAATTTATTTTTATTATATCCAGAAATATACCTTCCTTATGGCTTTGACATTATCTGTAGCTTTAGGGTAATTTCCGGATATGTCCCCTGACAGTCATCATTTGGCGCCATACATTTTGAACGAATTTTGCAGGAACATTTTTCACATCACTTCAATGGGTTACAAATGACTTATGGAAACTCTTGCGGTAGCTCTAGTAGCGAGTCAGTACTGGAGTAAGTTCTGGGCTACTGGAAACAGCAGCATCAGTCTGACTTGAAATTTTGCTACAAGATGTATATATATACTACACCTCCCTATCCCAGAACATCTCGTCTGAGCTGAAGGTATAATTTTACAAAATAAAATAAAAAGAAATTATTATCAAAAACATTATAACTTGGTCAAATTGGCATATTTTTACGATCATCTATTGAAAAAGTCTTTGGGAATGTACACTTTCAACTACCCGTGGAAAGTATAGAAAGCTTTTATATATATATATATATATATATATATATATATATATATATATATATATATATATATATATATATATATGTTTTTGGTATCATGTCCATATGCATATTGATTTTTTTGTGTGGTGGGATGCATCCTTAAATTAGCCGGACTGTAAGGTTAAATGAAGGATATAGAATTCACAATGGTAGGTATAGTTTATATATCTTGAATATCGATATATGTAAGATATTTTGCAATTATTTGTGGTCAATAAACAATATTCAATAAATATAAATGAATGACAATATGCACCATTTAATTTTTTATTTTGTTAATATTCTTGTAATGATTTTCTATACATCAAAAACGTGTTAGACTAAGTTAGACTTGTATCAGTAGCAAATATGTTTATTAATTTTGGATAATAATAAAAATGATACTCGAAGTACAATGCGTTTCATTTCAAAATGGAGTCTGAAGCGGATGTTTTATATCAGAAGACAAAATCCACGAAGGGAAGAAAAAAGATGAAATTCAACGAAGACTTTCGACTTCTTGTCCTTTACTGTCTTTTTCCAAAATGCAAAAAGGTCAAAATCAGCAAAAATGCAGTATCATAATTATAAATTATTGTAGTTGTAAATTAGTTTGCTATTTAAAGTTTTCTGATGACTATATCATAAACGTTTATATTCTTGGCCATTCCACTGAGGAGTGAGAGATGTGTATTTCTGGTGATAGAAGTTCACTCTCGACGTGGTTTGGAAGTCCCGTAAAGCCGTTGATCCCGTTGCTGAATAACCACTGGTTCCGTGCAACGTAAAAGCACCATACGAACGAACATAAACGTTTATGAATAAAGTACTTATTTTGCTTGTAGTATCTTCTGTGTTTGCACTGGCATGAGAAGGAGGGAGAAAAGGGGAGTTTTTTTTTTTTTTTTTTTTTTTATAAAAATTTTACATAATTGACTTAAAAACCTGACCATTTTAAGTTTAGTATCACTCCGTATGAGAGAGAGAGAGAGAGAGAGAGAGAGAGAGAGAGAGAGAGAGAGAGAGAGAGAGAGAGAGAGGACAATATTAAACTGGCAAGTATGTTTTGTCGTCATTATTTTGGGTCTGTTTTAGTTATATGACCCATACGACAATTCTTCATCCCGGGATGAAGGGCGATAATAAAGCAGTATCTTCTTACTTGTTTTTATTGGCTAAACTGCATTGAAGAAGGCGGGCAGTTGAATATACAAAATACAAAACGTATATAATAAAATCGTAACAAACATATGAGCATCGGAGCTATATACACAATGAGGAATCATATCCTATATACATGAGGTAGAATTTATAAGATCGAAGCCTGTGTGTCGGACTCGATACTAACACAATAATAATTGGTTATACCTATAACATTTACGCATTATGCAACACAGTGCAATAGCTCTGAACTGAACGTGTCTGCGGAGCTAAGATTTCCCGCGCTCGTTACATAACGTCTTACATACATGATAGTCTCCTCCCCCTTTGTCTGTGACTAAGAAACGACTGTTCCTCACATTTACAAATCTAATCTTTCAGGAGGTTTTCCTCTACTCATTCTGTTAGGGAGTACTATAGGTGTGTTCTGAGCTGTTGCAAGATTTTCTTCTATATTTACAGTTGGTGGTTGAACATCTTGGTGAGCAGTTTGCACATCTGAGTTATTTACGTCTGAGGTATTTGAAACTTGTACTTCTGTATGATTTGTACTTAATGACTTGTTTGTTTGTATGGTGTTTTTACGTTGTATGGAACCAGCGGTTATTTAGCAACGGGACCAACGGCTTTACGTGATTTCTGAACCACGTTGAGAGTGAACTTCTATCACCAGAAATACACATCTCTCACTCCTCAATGGAATGGCCGAGAATCGAACAGGCGACCACCAAGGTGGGACGCCAACACCATACCAACCAAACCACCGAGACGCTTGTACTAAATGACTGCAACTGATCAACATGATGTTTTACAATCTTTCCACCGACATTAACATCATAATGTAAATTACCAATCTTCCTGACAATTTCTCATTGTACCCATTTTTCTGGTGTATTGTATGATCTTATTATGACATAACCTGAAGGAGTGAAATGTCTTACATTGGCAAGTTTTTCTACTTGATCATAACCTTTCTGTTCTAACTGACTCTGCAAGCTTGGATACATTAGATCTAACTTATTCCTGATCCTCCTCCCCATCAACGAATAAGGTGTTACACCCGTAGTATTATGTATGGTTGCTCTATAGGATAATAAGAACTTCGCAATGTGAGATGCTACCAGAGTTTGCTTGTCTACACTTCATATTATGTTTGAAAGTTTGAACAAATCTTTCTGCTTCACCATTCGTGGATGGATGATAAGTTGCTGATAATGTATGTTGTATACCATTTACATTCAGAAATTCCTTAAACTCCTGTGAAGTAAACTGTGGGCCACTGTCTGTCACTATTCTTTCTAGCAAACCATGCGTTGCAAAGATTTGCATGAGTGATCTTATAGTTGCTACCGATGAAGTTGTTTGCATTGGTATAACTTCTGGCCACTTACTATATGCATCTACGAATATCAGATATGAGTATCCTAAAAATGGACCTGCAAAATCTATACGTACACGTTGCCACGGGTATCTGGGTAGTTCCCATGGGTGCATTCTTGTTGGTTTTGGGTTATTCTGTTGCAATGCACAATTCATATAATTCTTAACCAAATTTTCATTGTCCCTATCAACACCTGGCCACTAAACATAAGTTATAGCAATTGGCTTTGATCTGACAATACCTTGGTGGTCTGCATGTATTTCTGATAGAACTCTTATTTCTTAATGCATTTGGAATCACTACTCTTGATCCTCTCAAAATACATTCTTGTGTTACACTCAATTCATTCCAAATTTCTTTGTATGGTTTACAATTGACATCTGCACAAATATCTCTGCCAGTTATTAGACTTTGCACTACTTTTGAGAGTACTGGGTCTTTCTTTGTACCTTGTGCTATTTCCTAAGCTGTAATAGGTAAATTATATGCAGAAATCAATATAATACTTTCCTCATGTTGTTCTGGTGCTTTGTCTACAGGCAATTGCGACAAAGCCTCTGCATTACCCATCTTAGATGGTGGTCTATATTCAATGTTGTAATCTGTAAACTTGCCTTTGGACCTAAAATCATCAATAATGGTTTGTGGTCTGTAACTAATGTGAGCCTTTTCCTGCCAAACAGATACAAATGGAACTTTTTTACTCCATACACTAGTGCTAGTGCTTCCTTTTCTATTTGTGAGTAATTTCTCTCTGCTTTGTTCAATACCCTAGAGGCAAAAGCTATTGGTTTTCTGTACCATCTGGCATTACATGTGCTAGTACTGCACCTAATCCTATGTTTGAGGCGTCACAAACCAACTTTACTGGCAAATCCTTTTGATAATGTACTAGGAATGTGGGTGATGTCACTTCTGCTTTGATTCTTTCAAAAGAATGTTGACATTCCTTTGTCCAATTCCATTTTACATCTTTGTTCAGCAAATTGTATAATGGGTGAGCAATTGTTGCTAAGTTCTGAATGAAACTTCCATAGAATGTTACTAAACCTTAAAATGATTGCAATTCCTTTACATTTTCTGGTAACTTTGCTGACTGCACTGCATTTACCTTACTTTGAGTCTTATGAATACCTTTACCATTTACAATGAAGCCTAAATACTCTACCGAGTCAACTTCTAAAATACATTTACTATGGTTGACCTTGATATTGTGTTACTTTAGTTTCTTTAGAACTGCACATAACCTTTCTTTTTTTTTCCAGCGACTATGTCATCAATGAAAATTAATACTCCTGACATACCTGCAAATATTTTGTCCATTGTTTGCTGCCATATTGCTGGACTGCTAGTAACACCATAGGAAAGTCTTTTTGGACGATACAGCCCTAAAAGTATGTTTACAGTACATAGCTTTTGGGAATTCTCATCCATGGAAAGTTGTTGAAATGCTTGTCTAAGACCTATCTTAGAAAATACTGAGCATCCTGACAAAGTTGCAAACATATCTTTAGTATTTGGCAATGGATGCTGTACTACTTGCCATTGTGGATTTAATGTCACCTTGTAATTTCCACATAACCTAACTTGACCGTTGTCCTTAACAATTGTAACTAATGGTGTAGACCAATCTGAATAATCTACCTTTTCCCATGAACCTTCACTTTCTAACCTTCTAATTTCAGTTTCCACAGTTTTTTCAATGCATATGGAACTGGTCTTGGAGCAGAAAATCTAGTAGCATTCTCCTTTAAAACTAGGACTGCTTGTGCATTCTTTACTGTTCCTACTCTGTCTTCAAATACTTCTTTGTAATCTGATAGAAGGTTAGTTAATGAAATTTCTTCTGCTGGTTCTTGTTTTGCACCTGTAACCCTTAGAATACTAGGCCAATCAATTTTTATGCATCTTAACCAATCTATTCCGAATAATGTCTGTCCTTGACCCTTGACTATTGTCAATGGTACTTACCTATCTCTTGATCTTTGTACTGAACTTTCACTTGTGATGAACCAACTACTTCTATGTTTGTACCATTATAACTTTTGAGCACTTTGTCTGAAGGTCTTACCACTAAGTTAGGTATCGTTTGTGCTACTCTTTTAGAAATTATTGGCACATCTGCAGCTGTCTATTTGCATGGGTGTGAGTTTCCCATTTATTTCTATTTGAGCCATAAGACGTTCTTGTGCATCTTTGTTCACAGAATTAATGTGAAATGCAAATTGTTCTACTTCTGTGGTCTTATGTACACTTTCTCCATTTGAGCTAGAGCCACCATTTGAATTTACGGTCCTATTGATTTGTTTTGTGGTATTTTGCTTATCAAATTTACATTGACTTGTTAAATGACCTCGCTTCCTGCAGTTATTGCACGTCTGACCTGACGCTGGCACTTATCCCAATTATTGCTATAATGATCTTGTTTACCACATCTATAGCACGATTTCTTTTGAGGTTTTTGTGTCCCTCTGTGACTTTGACTTTTCTGTGAGTATGCATTAGGTTTACCCTTGTCATTCTTGGATATAGCTGGGCTAGGCTTACTCGTTTCATTTGTTTGCCCTTTCTTTGCATGTTGGTAACTCCTTTTATAGGCTACAAGATTTACCTGGCTACTGCTGTTATTATGAGTCTTACCTACAATGACATTGGACTGGTAATTAGCTGTTTCTATTGCTCTTGCTATTTCCAGAACCTTTTGCAAGTTTAACTTATTTTCTTGCAGCATCTTCTTTCTAAGCTCTTGCGAGTGACTCGTTACTATAATTTGCTGTATTAACCTGTCTTCTAGATCTCCAAATTCACAAGTTGAAGCTAATTTCTTTAACCAAGTTACAAAAGAATCTATTGTCTCACCTGATTCCTGCGATGCTTCTATGAACTGATAACGTTCAAAGTATTTATTTGCTTGAGGAGCAAAATAGTTTGTGAGCCCTTCAATTGCATCATGCAATGAATCACCTGTTAGGTTCAAAGTATTGAATACTTCCTGAACTTCTAAACCTGCAGTATGAAGTAACAAATCCTTCTGCTGCGTTTCGTTTATTTCCCCTAGTGCTCTAAATAAACTTGGAAGCTACCTATCCACTTTTCCCATCTTGTACCCACTGATTTAGGAGCATCACCGATACTAAAGCTGTCTAACCTTTGGATATCTATCGGCACGTTTGCTGTGATACTAAGAAGTTTAGACTAGGCTGGGAATTTGGAAGTTCTCTCCTTTTTTCTACCTTGTAGGCTGCACTTGCATAGACATACCTTGGCACTTTTACCCTCTAAACCAACTTTTTTTTTTTTTATTGTTGACGCTCCTGACTTGGCACAGCGTTGCTTGGTTGCTGGTTTGAGTGTGATGAAGGCATCTAGGTAATTGAGATTCTTCGTTTTCGGGTAGACTTCATCTGACTGGGGTCGTCGTCTTCCGCTTCTTGGCTAGGAGATTAGGCATAGGCTATAGGCTCCATTTGGCTGCTACGAGTTCGTCACCTGGGTCGCCAATGTTTTGTCGTCATTATTTTTGGTTTGCATTAGTTATATGACCCATACGACAATAATAAAGCAATATCTCCTTACTTGTGTTTATTGGCTAAACTACATTGAAGAAGGGGGGTAGTTGAATATACAAAATACAAAATGCGTATATAATAGAATCATAACAAATATATGAGCACCGGAGCTGTATACACAATAAGGAATCATATCCTACATACATAAGGTAGAATTTATAAGATCGAAGCCTGTGTCGGACTCGATACTAACACAATAATAATTGGTTATACTTATAACATTTACCCATTATGCAACACAGTGCAATAGCTCTGAACTGAACGTGTCCGCGGAGCTAAGATTTCCCGCGCTCGTTACATAACGTCTTACATACATGACAAAGTAGCTATGCTGTAGTGAATACATGTCTCGAATTCTGTTGTTAAATTACAAGTATATATATGCACTAAAATATTTCCCATATATTTTCCCCTGAATATGGGTATATTTATGCAATTGCTAGTGCGTATCGTCGCAAAATAAAAAAGCATCTATGTCTAAGGATTCACCATCCTACCATCTACTATTTCCAGATTTTCTAAGTAACTGTTGTTGAAAGGTAATTTATCATTTTTACTTTTTTTCTCTTTCTGAGACTGAAATATTCGTAAATTATGGTTAACTGAAATGTTTATTATTTATATTTTCTTTAGAGTTCTCGTTTATTTACTTTAGATTTCATTTGATACCTATAAATGTAAGGAACAATAAGAATAAGATTCAGAAATAAAGTAAAACGTCGTATACCGAAAGGTTCGTTAAATTGCTTTAGCTAGCCATTGATTTCGATAACGTTTTCTTTATTTATCTTCGTGAAAAGAAAACTATTTCTATGGGATACCCTTTTAAAATCTCTCTCAACACGACTAATTTCGACTTCAATTTTCTACCGAAATTTCTTTCCTTGTATTTTTGTCGTATACATACATACATACATACATACATACATACATACATACATACATACATACATACATACATACATACATACATACATACATACATACATACATACATATGAATACACATATATTTTTTTTTGCTTTACTGAAAATGTTTTTTCCCGAATATATATATATATATATATATATATATATATATATATAATATATATATATATATATATATATATATATATATATATATATATATATATATATATATATATATATATATATATAATTATATATATATATATATATATATAATATATATATATATATATATATATATATATTATATATATATATATATATATATATATAAAATAAAAGGAGCCCATAAAAAACACCAAAATATAGAGAGAAAAGTACTATATTTCAGAGACTGCTATCTCTCTCTTCAGGTATATGAATGAGAAAAGTTTACAGAAAAGGTAGTATTTATACCAAGAGATCTATCCATAGGTGGGGCAATTTTAATGAATTTCTTTCAAAATTAAACGCATTATTGCCCAGCATCAAATTTAAAGTTGAATGGGAAACAGACAAAAAATTCTTTTTCTTGATGTTTTAATAATCAGACACACGACAGAATTCAAATTTACTATATACAGAAAACCAACCTTCTCACTTTCATACATTCACTACTTTAGCTATCATGACATTGCTATCAAGATAGGTGTAGCCAGCAACCTGTTCTTAAGAGCCTTACGAATTTATTCTCCAGATTTCCTGGAAAAAGAATTTGAACTAATTCGTAAGCAACTTTTGTCTTTAAAGTATCCTGACCATACAATTGGGGTTTGCAGAACGGGGTGTACGAATATTCAAAACTATTTTCGAAAAGTTTGATTGTAATTTGCCTGTAAAAACGAGAATGGCCAAATTTTTGTATACCTATAGACGTACAATACAGTTTTCTACTGGCTGCTCCCCAGCTGAATTATTATTTGGAAGGAAGTTTAAGGGTCCATTTCCATTAGATGTTATAATGCCTAAACAAGGAGATGAGTTTGATGTTCATGAGTCTAAATTCAGAGTTGGTGATGCAGTATATGCCAGGAATTTTGGTAAAGGACCAGAATGGGTGTAAGCTAAGATTATCAAGGTTCTTGGTGAAAGGAATTATATAGTTTCTGTAGATGTTAATGGTATTTTGACTAGGAAGCGTCACCTGTCACAGTTATTTTAGAGAAAAATGTATAATACCAGAGTAACTGATGAACAGTCACTATTAAAAGATACAATGATTCCTTATGTTCCTGTAGTTTCTTCTCCCCATAATGTACAAGGATTAAAAGAGACAAATAACCCTATTCAGAACTCGGGTATGATTTGTAATCCCAATGTAGAAGTATTAGGATCAGAGAACAGTAATTGTGATACTGGTGGCATTGTAAGAAAATCTACAAGAGTAAGGAAGAAACCTAGGAGACTCATTGAACAAATTTAACTTTTTTTTGTGTGTGTGTTAACCTAAGGGGGGAGGAGTGTAATTTATTGAGAAACACTATTCTCTCATACTACTATGTTGAACCTTCTTGGAGTTGTTGGGCGATCTCCCGCCATCCACGAAACGTGACGCCATACCTGTCTTCTTGGGACCTAAGTACTAAAGGACGAGGATGCAACAAGCTGGCAATGCATTGAATAGACGCTGTATTGTCGATACTGGTGCGTAGTGGATTATTGTCCTGTGTGCTTTAAATTCCGTAATTTTCCTGTTATAGTTTTAGGCACTATTAATCTACCCCTACTTGCTCTTTCTGATATATTTAGCTCCATGATGTTTTCGGGAATTCCTTCTATCTGTTTCCATGCCTGTATTATCATGTAGCGTTCTCTTCTCCTTTCTAGACTATATAATTTAAAAAAAAATTGTAGTCTTTCTCACTAGTCAAGATCCTTAACTTCTTCTATTCTAGCTGGAAAGGACCTTTGTACACTCTCTATTTGTGCAATATCCTTTTGGTAGTGTGGGTACCATATCATATTGCAATATTCAAGTGGACTACGAACATAGTTTTATAAAGCATAATCATGTGTTCAGCTTTTCTTGTTTTGAAGTGCCGTAACAACATTCCCATTTTTGCTTTGCATTTTGCCAATAGAATTGCTATTTGATCATTGCATAACATGTTCCTATTCAACATCACACCAAGGTCTTTAACTGCTTCTTTATTAGTGATTGTCTTGTTATTAGGTACCCTATATGCATATAGCTTTCCTTCTTTATCTCCATAATTTATCAGTTAAATACCATCCTATTTACCTCTGCCCATTCATATACTTTGTTATGGTCTCTTTGTAGCGAGTTCCTATTTTCATCACAAGTAATTTCTCTACTTATTCTTGTGTCATCGGCGAAACTACTCACTACCGAGTCCTTAACATTACTGTCTATGTCTGCAATCATAATAACAAACAGTAATGCAGCTAACACCGTACCTTGTGGAACACCGGATATTACCTTAGCTTCATCCGATTTCTCATCGTTTGCAATAACTATCTGTTTTCTGTCATGTAATAATTCTTTTATCCATCTTCCTACTTTATCCACTATATTATGTTTTCTAATTTTTTCCGCTAATATATTAGGGTCTACCTTGTCAAAAGCTTTTGCAAAGTCTAGATAAACTACATCTGTTTCTTTTCCGTTTATCATATTTTTATGTGTTCTCACGGTGGACTAACAGTTGTGTTTGTGTACTTTTTCCGGGTACAAAACCATGTTGTCCTATATTAAACAAATTATTTTTTATTAAATGTTTCATAATATTTTTCTTCATTACCCTTTCGTACACTTTCATAATATGTGATGTTAGACTCACAGGCCTATAATTACTTGCCTCTAGTCTTGATCCACTTTTGAAAGTAGGGGTAATATATGCTAATTTATGATCATCATAAATCTTGCCTGTATCTACAGTTTGCCTTAATAATATTGCAAGCGGCTTTACGATAGAATGAACTACTTTCTTTAACAAAATGGCAGGGACACCATCTGGCCAAGCTGCTGATCCATTTTTAATTTCATTAATAGTGTGCACAATATCAGCTTCATTAATATGTATGTCTGATAAATATTCAATATTTTCAACCCTTATTTCTGTATCATCATCTTCATTATCAATTCCAGGGGTAAATAGAGGGCCTATTTCTATTCTTCTTTTATTCATCTTTTTCGCATATGAGAGAGAGAGAGAGAGAGAGAGAGAGAGAGAGAGAGAGAGAGAGAGAGAGCAGTGATAACCTGGAGATAAATCACCCATAAAGTCTAGAGGGGGAGAGGGGCGGATTTTGGGGGTTAGAGTCTCCAGGAATAATTGATTGACATGTTAAGAAGAGGTCTGTGGAAGCAAGGACTTAATGCAAATGAGAGAGAGAGAGAGAGAGAGAGAGAGAGAGAGAGAGAGAGAGAGAGAGAGAGGACAATAATAAACTGGCAAGTAGCTATGCTGTTGTGAATGTCTCGAATACTGTTGTTAAATTGCGAGTATATATACGCACTAAAATATATCCTATATATTTGCCTATGCGTATGGGTATATTTATGCAATTGCTAGTGCTTATCGTCGCAAACTAAAAAGCATCTATGTCTAAGGATTCACCATCCTACCATCTGCTATCTCCAGGTCTTCTAAGCAACTGTTATTGAGAAGTATAGACTATTTACCATTGTTACTCATTTCCTCTTACTGAGACTGAAATATTCGTAAATTTAAGTTAACTGAAATATTTATTGTTTATATTTTCGGGTAGTTTACAGTTTAGTTGGCCAGTCCGCGCAACACCTTTTTGCCTGGCCCATAATCATTCCGCCACGGTAAGTAGTTCACGGACCCGACCCTGCCCAAACATGCTGTGACCTGTCAGACTTTCAAAACTTTCGCCACAACAAATGGCCGCCATCTTGTTTGTATCCGTCCGCCGATTACCTAGCAAATGTTCCCCTTGGCCAACTAAACTGTAGGAGCTCCGTTATTTATTATCAGTTTTTATAAAAATCCTGCCAATTGTTGATTTTATGCTAGGCCCCTTTTATTCATTTCTACCACCTATACCGTGACGAAACCCGTGGCCAGGCCACGCAACACCTTCTGCCCGGCCCTTAATCCGTCCGCCAAGATAAGTAGTTCCCTGACTCGACCCTGCCCAACCATGCTTCGACCCCACTCTGTTCCTGTGTGTCAGCATATAAACATTCATCATGTCCGCTTCTTCCACATCGTATCCTGCGCATGTGCAATTTGCCGCTGCCATTCCAGTTACCATACCGGACCTTTTCATTCTGTGCCATGATGAACGATCACTGCTCGTTTATTTGATGAAGACTGGCCTTCTCGGTGATTTTAGTGGCTTGACAATATTTCTGGGGGGACTCTCGGGCCGACCACGGATTTAACAACTCACAATATTAAGGTATGTTAATCGATGTATATGTACGATATGTTCATTTGTTAAGGTTGAAACCAAGTATGTAATATTCAGCAGGTCAGTGTTTTTATTGGCAAACTGAAGTCAGGGCTGCTCACCATATCCGGACATTCACGTTCACTAGCAGTTCACGTGTTCGAACTATGAACTCGGTCATAATTTTAATCCATGTATTTTAGGAAATATTCAGTGTGTTTACATATCCGTAAGAAGTTACCAGTGCCAGTCATGTCCGAACGTACAAGTAACGGCACATGTTAATAAAATGATTGCTAAAATTGTAGCAGTACAATGCTTACTTACAGAACCCACGCCCCCCGGCTAGGTAATGGAACGCATCCTAAGTAAAGTTAGGGTGATTCGTGTGGTTAGGTCGCAATCACTGTTTTCATACCATACTGGGGGGTCCAGAGGGGCTAAGCCCCCCGACCAGGTTACAGCACGCGACCTAAGTGTGGTATGGTTGGTTCCTTTGGTTAGGTCGCAATACTGGGGTCCAGGGGGGCGAAGCTCCCCAGCTAGGTAAGGGCACGCTCCTTAAGTCTGGTTAGGTTGGTTCCTTTGGTTAGGGTCAGTTTAGTTTGCCAGGTAGCACATCTCATGCCCGAATGTTCACTTAGGCTAACAGTGCATATGTTCGGTCTACGAATGTTGAGTACGGGGACAGTTTAGTTACCTAGAATGTGCATCTCATGAACAGAACGTCCACTTAGGGTAATATCCCATATGCTCAGGCTATTAATGTAGAGTAAGGGGACAGTTTAGTTACCTAGTCCACACACCTCATGCCCGAACGTCCACTTAGGCTGATAGCCCATATATTTAGGCTACAAATGTCGAGTAGGGTGACAGTTTAGTTACCTAGGCCACGATCATCTCATGAACCGATTACCCTTGGCTAACTAAACTGAGTAGGGGGACAGTTTATTTAGCCAGACCGAACCGGGAACGAATGTAGAGTAGGAGGTCATCCACACAGCCATTTCATGATTTTCCTAGTGTTCATTGTAGTCGTCTTTGTATTCTCCCTACCCAAAAACCCTGGTTTCCCAATAGGTCCCCGCTTACCAAAGGACATTTACCCTTTCTTCTGTCTTCTCCCCCCACCTCGGTTCATAACAAGGTCCCCCCTTACCGTTTTTATAGGTTTTTGGGTTTTATATTACTTTACATATTTTCGAAACTGGTGCCAAAACAAACGGCCGCCATCTTGTTTGTATTCGTCCACCGATTACCTAGAAGACGAAACCCGTGGCCAACTTAACTGTGGGCGCTCCATATTTTCTTTATATTTCTCGTTTATTTGCTTTGAATACTATTTCATAGGCATAAATGTATGCAGCGACAAGAATAAGATTCAGAAATAAAGGAAAACGTCGTATACCGAAAGGTTTGTTGAATTGCTGGAGCTAGCCATTAATTTTGATGACGTTTTCTTTATTTATTTTCGTAAAAAGAAAACTATTATTATGGGAAATCCTTTTAAAATCTCTTTCAACACAGTTTACTAATTTCGACTTCATTTTTGTCGTATATATATATATATATATATATATATATATATATATATATATATATATATATATATATATGTTTTTCTTTCCTGAAAATGTTTATTCCCAAAAATAAATGTTTTTGTTTCCTGAATGTATATATTTTTTGTTCTTTGAAGTTGGAATCGTCGAACAAATTTCTGTCTCTTTTACTCTTTTCCCTTGACTTTTTATATTTCACGGACCGCGAGGGGAAGTGGCTAAGAGAGAGAGAGAGGAGAGAGCGAGAGCACTGACATCCTGGGGACAAACCACCCATAAAGTCTAGAGGAGGGGGCGAGGGGCGGATTGGGGATTGAACTTCCAAGCACAAATTGACTGACAGGTTAAGAAGAGGTCGGATGGAAGCAATGACTGAATGCAAAATGAGAGAGAGAGAGAGAGAGAGAGAGAGAGAGAGAGAGAGAGAGAGAGAGAGCAAGGTTCGAGGAAAATTAGGTCTGTGCTTCTCGTCCCAAACCAAATTGGGGAGCTGGTCCCCTTTGGCTATATATTCAAGTTACGAATCGAGATGAGATGGAGCATGTCTTTATAAAGTAAAAGACTGTATTATATATATATATATATATATATATATATATATATATATATATATATAGTATATATATATATATATATATATATATATATACTATATATATATATATATATATATATATATATATATGTATATATATATATATATATATATATATATATAATATATATATATATATATAATATATATATATATATATATATATATATATATATATATATATATATATATATATATATATATTATCTATATATATATAATATATATATATATCTATATATATATCTATATATATATATACATATATATATATATATATATATATATATATATATATATATATATGTATTTATATATATGTACTATATAATCCAAAGGATCACTGCACAACAATACAGATTTTGGATTCACAAGGATATTGCGTTTATTTACTAATGAATTCTCTCAGTAAATGGAAGTTCAAAAGAAAATACTGACTCTAGAATCCCTTTTACTTTCAAGGATAGAACTCCTTTTTCCATTGTCGTAAAATAAACGTTACTTTAAATACCTGCAGAACGAATGGCTGCATGGTTTCTCTCTCTCTCTCTCTCTCTCTCTCTCTCTCCTCTCTCGTTTGTATACTGAGCTGAGGACAGAAGAAGAATAAGGAGGAGGAGAAACAAATGCTCTCCAGTTCCTTTTAAAACTAAGAGAAGCATCAGGAACTGAAAGAAAGAAAACAAGAATAAACTAAGAGGCATACTCAGAGCAAACGCCAAAGTCACCCGACTATCAATTAACCTCGAGTGGGGCTCTCTCTCCCACATATACAGGAAAGTCTCTACCTCTTCTCTCTCTGTCTCTGTCTCTCTCTCTCTCTCTCTCTCTCTCTCTCCTTTCTATAAACTTTTGTCCTTTCCCCTGTCCGCCTTCCCTCACCCCCACCCTCTCTGACTCAAAGGAAGGGGAAATGACTGCGGAAAAGGGAAAGAAAAGAGAATTGATCGACCATCCCGAACTCTTCAACAAAAACAGTTTAGGTAACTCGCCGCCGAGACGGTTTCCGTCCTTCTATTCCTCCCTAGGAGTGGACTGGCTCTTTAATTATTTCCCCACTGAGGAATCCGTTTGGAAGACATCTACTGTCTGGGAGTTGTCATTTATTCGCTGTCGAATTGAGTGGGGTCGGGGTCGGGTTTGGGGTCGGGAGTTGGGTGTTAATATTGTATTTGACGCAAAAGTAGCATACGTCTGTTTTCAGCGCCCACCGAACTGAACTTATACGTGACATTCGTCTTTATATGCTCACAAAAATTTTAATGAGTAGCCAGTTTTGAGAATTTATTTCATAAACAATTACTTTGCATCGTGAGATTATAAGCCTGTTTTGCATAAACATATATGCATGAAAGTAATATATATATATATATATATATATATATATATATATATATATATATATATATATATATATATATTCATTCATAGCCCTCTCTCTGTCTCTGTCTCTGTCTCTCTCTATTTACTATATATATATAATGTAAAGGCACAGGGAACTACTCCAAGCAACATAATCAGAAGGAATACGAACGAATACCACACAATCGATAGGCTGTCTTTTTTTTTATTATTTTCCATTTAAGTTTCCTTGCTCTCTCACCTCTAGGCTGGTTGTGTTTTTATTCTCATTTATTTCATTTTTACTCTAATGTATTTTAAAAGAACTTTTAGACTATACTTTTAAATGTTTTTTTTTATCTTTTTCTTATGTGGAGCCCAGAGATATAATTCTGTAAATTAATTACGAAACGTCGAAAACATTATAAAAGACACTGCCTAGGGACGTGTGGTTTTTGGCCGTTTCTCTCTGATTATATATATATATATATGATATATATATATATACTATCATATATATATACATATATATATATATATATGAAACCAGTGTTAAAGATATTTGGATAAACATTCTCTCTCTCTCTCTCTCTCTCTCTCTCTCTCTCTCTCTCTCTCTCTCTCTCTCTCTCTCTCTCTCTCTCTCTCTCCCTTTTAATTCGGAGGGACCCACATTCCGCTTTGGTGGATCCCTTTATAAAAATCAATCACATCTTCCGGACGAAAAGAAATGGAGGTCGGTCCAACAGAAATAAAAAAAAAGAAACTTATATATTATTCCTTTTTTTTAATGGGGTGAAATTTTGACGTTCGTTTTTTTGAGATGGTTTGGGAATCGTGGCTTTTTTTTTTTTAAGTTATTGTATTTTTATTCTTATTTTTTTTTTATCTTTATTTACTCAATACTTTTTCCTGTTTGTTTTGTGAATCTCCACGTTCCTTTATTCGTGTTTAGATTTTTATGAGTTTTTGAAAAATATTTTTCATTTTGATATTTCTATGAATTTTACTGTTTTTGCAGTTTGGAATTTTTTTTATCTTTTCTGTGTGTGTGGAAAGGTATTTTTTTTTATTCCTTTGTTTATTTACTTTCTTTGTTATCCTACGACTTTCGAGAGAGCTTCCTCTATTCGTGAAAGTTTGGAATTACTATTTGAAAGGAACTGGAGCATTACAAGATCAGTAATTACACTTCCCTGCTCTGAGAAGATTATATTCCTTGTGCCTTAACACGGGTCCTTGAAACTTTCTAGCACTTCTCATTGACCTGTCCCGACCCATCTCCGTTAGGGAAGGGTGCATTTGACCTTAATGCCCAAACTGTAACCTGGGGTATCCCGTGACGAGATAGTGTAGAGTATATTCATGTGTCAAGTCGTTTATTTTTGAGTGATTAAATGTTTTCACTATTTGATGAAAACTAATCTCAATTTAAGATGGCCGGTTCAGTGTTTGTGTTTCTTTATGAAAGTTTTTTTGTTTTTGTATCTTTCAGATCGCATTTCAGTATCTATACTCTCTCGTGGAACTACGAGAGAAGACATTAAATGATTGTTCATTTTATTTTTCTGTAAAAGAAACTTTATTCTGTCTACCGTCAGATCTAAAAAACTACAGACTACAGGACAGCAAATTGGTATTTTGGTCCCGTAATCTTCAATAGTGTTTATTTCATTTAAGGTTAAAGTCTACCATGGATCGTGCATCTGGCAGCGCTTTCCGGAGGCATGGGACGCACCCTCGCTCTGCCGCATCTGGCGAGCAAGTGAAGATCGTCCGGTCATACTTGATGGGTTTATACGACATTATACGTTGTACAGAAAGCTCGATTGCGCAGAAAATACTTCTGAAAATTTTTTAATTTGTTTATCTTCACCCTGGAACAACGAAGGCAAGACATTAGTCATAGAAAATGATAATAATAATAATAATAATAATAATAATGATAATAATAATAATAATAATAATAATAATAATATTTTGGTAGCAGACCCTCTTTTAGGCAAATACTGTTAAAAAGAATGGCAGAATTAAGCGAGTTGATTTTATATATTGTTTTTTCTATTTTCCTTACAATTCGCTTCTCAGCTCAGCGATGTTTCTGAGTAACTGACCAATATTCATATTGGGAATTTTCAAAAATCATACAAATGCTGAAGGTAATGTTTTATTGGAACAGGATATCAGGTCCAGGTCAAGCAGGGGTCGTCGTCAGTGCTGGTATTATTCCGTAGGCGTAGTTCAGTTCGGGCCGGGTTCGTCTTCGTTTTAAGGAGGGCTGGTATAGCTGGTATATCTGGTATTACCTAACGTTTCGAACCTTCTCGCAGGTCATCCTCGGACGAGTCGTTTGAAGAGACTGTAGCAAGAAAGTCAGTGGGGCGGTATTTATAGCGGCTCGGACCTAGAGTTGCATTCTCATTGGTCGGGCCGGTCTTGGACGAAGTCGTGGATCTCGCCTCGAAGGTCTCGGGGATTCTCTCGTGCGAGCGCCACAGTAGTGTGCCTGGGGATGAACGACAGGAATTCCGTCCGTAGCAGGAATCCTGTCATCCCGTGGGGCTCCTGATTATCTGGTATTGTCGGGGGGTCGTTCGCTGCTCTCCGGGCGGCGGTGGGAAGGAGAAACGTTTCTTGGGTGATGTTTAAGATTTGGTTTCTCCTTGCCTATATGGAGGGCTTCTAAGAGGCGCAGACGTCGGGGATCCGTTGTCTGGTCTATTATTTCGATATTAGGAATAATATCATTTCTCTTTATCCGTTTGTTATGAGCAGTCCTGGCGTGGTTGAAGATGGCTCCTTCTTGAGCGTGGCAGGAGATTCGTTTGGAGAAACGCATGGAGGTCATACCGACGTATTTGCCGAGGCATCCTCGGACGGGGCATGTGTAACGGTAGACCACACTCGTCTTCTTCAAGGGATCCTGCAGGGACGCCGAAGGGTGTTTCTCATCACCAGGCTGCTCGTCTTCTCGTTTTATAAATAGATAATTAACTTGATGTTTTTTGTCTGGGTCGGCGGGGCTGACGTTTTCCTCGATGATCTTTTTGAGGGCTTGTTCGTCCTCCTTGTACCTCCGGTGGAAGTGTCCCTTGTAAAACAGCTTGATGGTCTCTGCAACATCGGGGCGGGGTTCCTGGTGGTACCAGGCTTCCATATTTTTCCTTATAGATTCATCAACAGCACGATTGGTGTGTCCGTTTCCATGAAGACCCTGGGCGGCGCGCTCCAACTCACTGTGTGTGTCATTCCAGGAGGAGCAGTGTGAGAGGGCCCTCCTGACGAAGGCGCTGATGGTGGAGCGCTTATACCTCTCAGGGCACTCGCTCTCACCGTTCATGCACATACCCAGGTTTGTCGGCTTCGTGTACACTTTCGTGCTGAATTCAGAATCTCGCTGTTCGACAAGAACGTCAAGGAAACATATGACAATACACAAAGCACTACACCCAAGAGCAAATACTGACAGACTATACATAACACAAAAGGAAGGAGGGAGAGGACTACTAAGTATAAAGGACTGCGTCAACATCGAGAACAGAGCACTGGGGCAATATCTGAAAACCAGTGAAGACGAGTGGCTAAAGAGTGCATGGGAAGAAGGACTAATAAAAGTAGACGAAGACCCAGAAATATACAGAGACAGGAGAAAGACAGACAGAACAGAGGACTGGCACAACAAACCAATGCACAGACAATACATGAGACAGACTAAAGAACTAGCCAGCGATGACAATTGGCAATGGCTACAGAGGGGAGAGCTAAAGAAGGAAACTGAAGGAATGCTAACAGCGGCACAAGATCAGGCCCTAAGAACCAGATATATTCAAAGAACGATAGACGGAAATAACATCTCTCCCATATGTAGGAAGTGCAATACGAAAAATGAAACCATAAACACATAGCAAGTGAATGCCCGGCACTTGCACAGAACCAGTACAAAAAGAGGCATGATTCAGTGGCAAAAGCCCTCCACTGGAGCCTGTGCAAGAAACATCAGCTACCTTGCAGTAATAAGTGGTACGAACAATAACCTGAAGGAGTGATAGAAAACGATCAGGCAAAGATCCTCTGGGACTATGGTATCAGAACGGATTGGGTGATACGTGCAAACAGACCAGACGTGACGTTGATTGACAAAGTCAAGAAGAAAGTATCACTCATTGATGTCGCAATACCATGGGACACCAGAGTTGAAGAGAAAGAGAGGGAAAAAATGGATAAGTATCAAGATCTAAAAATAGAAATAAGAAGGATATGGGATATGCCAGTGGAAATCGTACCCACAATCATAGGAGCACTAGGCACGATCCCAAGATCCCTGAAAAGGAATCTAGAAAAACTAGAGGTTGAAGTAGCTCCAGGACTCATGCAGAAGAGTGTGATCCTAGAAACGGAACACATAGTAAGAAAAGTGATGGACTCCTAAGGAGGCAGGATGCAACCCGGAACCCCACACTAAATACCACCCAGTCGAATTGGAGGCCTGTGTAGAGGAAAAAAAAAAAAAAAAAAAGAAATAATTAATAATAAAGACATTATCATAACGTCTCTCTGAAACAACCCCTTAGCCAGGTCGAAGGCCGAAGGAATTTGCTTTTGGGCTTCTTGACATCAATTTTAACGACGTTCTGAGGACGCGGAGGAGTGATTAATGCATTGATGAGAGTAATAAGGAGCTTTTAGGGAAACTCGGAATCGTGTCATCTCATCACAAGGGACTGTTGACTCCCTGAAAGCACTAAAGGACCTTTCTCTACTCCCCCCCGCCCCCACCCGCCCCCACCCGCCCCCGACGCCGTCTTGGTGGAGTTGGGAGTTTTGGTATCTTAATGGAAAATTAAATGTCGTAGCAACTTTGAAGTGGGAGGGAAAATTTTTTTTATTATTGCGTTCAATAAAGAAAGGTTGTTTATTTGTTCATGTTTTGGTTCTCCTCATCGTCTTGTTTGTTTTTCTGATTGTTTATTTGTTTATGTTCTGCTCATCGTCTTCTTTCTTTCATTCTTGGAGGAATAATAGTTTATTCCTCCAAGGTTGGGTTCTTGGTAGCTACGAAATGAGCCACATTTAAATGTTAAAAGTTTAACCAACAGTCAGGCCTGGCTATTCTCAACCTAAGAGTGTCTTGGTAAACTTTGTGACCTCAGTTTAAGTTATGTTTTCGGTTTGTTTAGATTCTGTATTGAAAGATTCAGTACTATATCAACTGTTTTAGAATCTGTTCTTCAGGTGCTGTTCAGGTATTACGGGTCGCAAATGATTACAATCATATTACGTCAGGACGTCAAGTTGATGGGGCGATAACGCAAACTCTCTCTCTCTCTCTCTCTCTCTCTCTCTCTCTCCTCTCTCTCTCTCTCTCTCTCGAACCAAATACATTGCAGGTTAGGTTAGGATGAGGGAATGGGTGGACAACAGGAAGATATCTGACATCATAAGTTCCAAGGTTGCTGATGCCAAAGAGAGAGAGAGAGAGTTTTGATTGGCTAGTATAAAGTGAAAGTGTGAAAGTGAGTGATAAACTTTTCGGTAGGCAAATATCCCCACAAGAGAGAGAGAGAGAGAGAGAGAGAGAGAGAGAGAGAGTTTTACTTGGCTGGTAAAAAGTGAAAGTGAGGGTGATAAACTTTTCGGTTGACAAATGGTTACCAGGAGAGAGAGAGAGAGAGAGAGAGAGAGAGAGAGAGAGAGAGAGAGAATTCTCAGTTCATTTGGTTAGTAAAGAGCCAAAGTGAAAGTGATAAAACTCTTTTGTTATTGAATGGTTACTTACGAGAACATTTTGTTGTTGACACTTTTAAGTCGAAATGGTTATATAAGTTGAATGAACAGCAGATCCGAAAAAAATGTTCCTTTGTGTAGAAAGCATCTAAAGCTAAACTCTTCCGGAGGAGCTATTACCTGGAATCAATTCGAAAATGAAGCGTGGATAATGACTTAGTGATCTTTTCGTCTGAAAAGTGAAAATCCTTTATCTGATGCAGACTGTTCTGAACGAAATTTAATGACACTTATAAAAAAAAAGCTGTCCTACTTTTCCTTTTGATGATGGGAGGTAGCCCCTCGTTAAGAAGGACTATAAAAAGTGGATGTAAAAAGTACCATAAAGACCCTAGAATGATACTAAGAGGGTAAACTATTACATGGTGCCTTTACTGCTTATATAGTTTATGGAGGAAATGTCAGTCGGACGAACCATTAACAAAATCGCCTGCAGCATCACTTAAGAAATTAGATCTTTAGTGACACAGTTAAAGTAATGTTAAACTTACCTTCAGGGAGAGAGAGAGAGAGAGAGAGAGAGAGAGAGAGAGAGAGAGAGAGAGAGAGAGATTGAAGTTCACGAGCTGTATTATGTTGATGAGAGAGAAAGAGTAAGTGAAAGAGAGTTAGGGAGATTCTACTCCAAGTGCCCAACGAAATCAATGAATGAGAGAGAGAGAGAGAGAGAGAGAGAGAGAGAGAGAGATTGAAGTTCACGAGCTGTATTATGTTGATGAGAGGGAAAGGGTAAGTGAAAGAGAGTTAGAGAGATTCTACTTCAAGTGCCCAACGAAATATCAATGAGAGAGAGAGAGAGAGAGAGAGAGAGAGAGAGAGACTGAAATGCACGAGCTGACAAGTTGATGAGAGAGAAAAATTTTAGTTTAATTGTTAATCGGAAGTCAATGTGTATGAGAGAGAGAGAGAGAGAGAGAGAGAGAGAGAGAGAGAGGTTAATTTTCCATTGGCGCTGGCTAAATCGAAACAGTTAGGTAGTTTAATCGGTAACGTTCAAACTCGTTCGCCTTTCACTGACAGATTCAGCCGCGGATCCTGACAAAGTCCCTCTGCAAAGAAGTCAATTGAAGGTAAATTGACATTGATGAGCTTCTAGCTGGAATTGGATAGAAAACGGGAATTAGAAAACGGGAGGTAGGTAGTCACTAGTCACCCCAGAGAAGGGATTTTGACATCTGTAAATGCAAAAGTTGAATGAGTGTCGGACCTCTTGAGTGAGAGACAATATCCTCAGCGTTTGAAGGTGCTCCTCTCGTTCTCTTTCTTTGACTGACAAGAATAGTCTCCTTAAAGTTTCAAGAGAACGAGTAATATAACTGCTCTGGATAGATGGTGAAATAGGGACATCTGCGATACACTGAGAAGAGGTTTTTCAAAAAACGTTATTAGTCTTATATCTATTCCTCTTCAAGGTTTCAGCAGACCGATTGAAACAACCGAAAACAGATGATTGGTTCCCAATATAAACATTGTTATTAGACTTTGGGCTTTTCAGTGTAAATTCAATATATATATATATATATATATATATTATATATATATATATATATATATATATTATACATATATATATATATACATATATTATATAAATAATATATAATATATATATATTATATATATTATATATTATATATATATATATTTATATTACCGGAACACAACTAAAAAACACAGAAAAAAAGAGACCAAAGACCGCTAACCAACCTTATGCCGAGAAGGCAAGAGACAGAATGGCAATACATAAATAAAAGTTAGCTCAGGTACAGTTGTGTGGATGAGGTCTGGGTATTTCACTGGGGAACCAGTTGTTTAATGAATAATGATTCTAGGATAAGCAGTTCATATATATTTCTTGCTTGGCCTATGATTCGGAAATGGCTTCTTTCTATATATATTTTACAGTTTTGTGAATGGTTTCTTATCTTGGAATGTTCGGGATTGGAGAGCCTACAGCCAGCACGGAAACTTAATCCCCGATGAGAATCGATTCTGACCCGTAGTAACCTCCTCGTGGATCCGACATATGTCCCAGAGTTACACTTAGGGCAAGTATACTTATAGACCAGGTTGGAGGTCAAAAGACGGTCCAATCGATCTTTATATCTGAAAAAAGAACCGACTGTTAGTGGGTTTATTGGAATTAATTTCAGATTAATGGCACAATAATGTTTATGAACAATTTTTGCAAACTTTTTCCGAAAGGAGTCATGTAAAAACGGGAATTTGGCATAAAAAGCTAATTTTGGTACTGTACAGGGTTTGGCGACATTAGCGAATTGTTTGTTAAGAAACAAACGGAGCTTTTTATAAATCAAAGTCTGTGGGGAGCAATTATTCGTAAAATATCCAGAAAGGAAACTAATTTCTTGGTGGAAGGATTGCCAGTTTGATGTAATAAAGAACGCCCTGTGGAGGAGAGTAAAAATAGAGTTTAGTTTAAAATCATAAAAACAAGAACTATACTAATTGGATCCTAGACCAGTAAAAGTTTTCTTTCTAGAAGCAGATGTATTAAAAGAGCCATTATCCCTAGTGACAAGAAGGTCTAAGAAAGGTAATTGATTGTTCACCTTTTTTTCCACGGTAAAATTAATGTTACTATGTTTAGTATTAACATATGATAAAAAGGAGTCAATATCACAGTTATTTTTAAATAAGGCGAAGGTGTCATCAATATACCTACCATAAAAGAGTGGATGGAACCTGAGTGGGCAGTCATCTAACATGCGTTCTTCCAGCAAGCACATGAAGATGTTGGCAAAAGTGGGACCCAAGGGAGAGTCCATGGCTACACCGTCTGTTTGCTTATAAAGTTTGCCGTAAAAAACAAAGGCAGTGTCCCGCACTGCTAGTTCTAAAAGAGTTTAAAAAAATGAACGACTGAAATTGTTAAAAACAGAATCTGGCTCAGGAAAAAGTTTGTTTAATATAATATCGATAGTTTCTTCCACAGGGACATTAGTAACGAGAGATTCAACCTCTAAACTGGCCATTTTCAAATCAGCGTCCTGTAATAAAACTTTATCCTTAAAAGAGTAAGAGTTACTGAGAGTAAAATCATTTTTGGTCAGCGGTTCTAAAAAAAGGTACCAAATATTTAGCTAGCTTATAATTAGGTGTATTATATGATGCCAAAATTGGTCTCATTGGTGGATTAGGCTTCTGTATTTTTGGGAGACCATATAAAACTCCAGCGGCAAATAAGTCCTGTTATGTGTTATCATCTATAATTTTCTCTTTCTTTAGAAGACGTAAAAATCTGTTTATTTTGTCCTCAGTTACTGTGATATTGTTAAAATCGGGTGCTCCAATTTCAGTGAACTTGACTTGGTCTCTTAAGATAGTATATATATATATATATATATATTATATATATATATATATATATATATATATATATATATATATATATATATATATATACTATATATATATATATATATATATACGTATATATATATATATCAATATATATATATATATATATATATATAATATATATATATATATATATATATATATATATATATATATATATATATATATATATATATATATGCGTGTGTGTGTGTGTGTGTGAGGATTTGAACGTTTAAACGGATCACATAATCAGGGATTTTCTAAATTTTGTTGTGGCATATTCGAAAAGACAATTCCCTGTTTTGAGTTACAGCTTTCGAAACCTACGTAAAAGACCTTTGGTCTAAATCAAGATAAATTTTAATTGAATTCCCTGGTATGACCAGGTAAGAATTGGCCCCAACCTTTCGATCAAGTATGAAATCTTAATCATTTTTGCGAGACATAGATAAGAATGCATCACCTGCAGTGAGATTTAAAAAGAAATGAAAATAAAAACGTCAGAGACAACAGCTGGTTGGTCTAAAATGTTTCCTTCCAAAAGAGTTGCAATGGTCAATCAATATCTTTTTTTTTTCTTCTTCTTCTTTTCAGTCTCTCTTTGCCCGCCCAACCCTTTTCCGCCGCTATTTTCTTTTCCTTTCACCGTGAGGGGGAAAGGACAAAAGTTAATAGAAAGAGAAGGTGGGGTGTGCTGTGGACTAGACCGGAATATGGTTTCAGGGAATATAAAAGCCCCTGTTTTCTCCGATGTTTCATTGTTGTGTGTCGTGGGGCCGTTCACAGCTAATTGATTGCCAAGGGAGAATGTTCCTGGTTTCTTTTTTTGTTGTTGTTGGCAATGTTTACTTCTTGATGGTCCTTCGGCTTCCTTTAATAGATATAGGTCGAAAAAAAACCGAGAGATGTTGGATGGAGAAAACAGTAAGCCTTAATTTATAGTTTAGTTGAAGTTTTTTTTTTTTTTTTTTTTTTTTTTTTTTTTTTTGTTTTTTTTTTTTTTTTTTTTTTTTTTTTTTTTTTTTTTTTTTTGAGGTTTTACAAAACCGAAAGGTAGTGGATGTGTGACACACTAAAACCTCAATTTACAATTTACCTAAAGTTTTTTATTTTTTATTTTTTTATTTTTTATTTTATTTTGGGGAGGTTTTACAAAACCGAAAGATAGTGGATGTGGGACATACTAAAACCGTAATTTACGAATGGGCTAAAGGTTTTTTTTGGAGGTTTTTACAAAAGCAAAAAATAGTGGATGTGGAGCATGTCAAAACCCTAATTTACAAATTAGATAAAGGTTGGTTTTTTGGAAGTTTTACAAAACTAGAGGATAGTGAAATGGGGCACATTAAAATGAAGGTTCATTTTTTTTATTTTTTTTACAAAACCAAAAGATAGTGGATATGGGACATACTAAAACCGTAATTTACAATTTAGATTAAGGCTTTTTTTTTTTGTTATTTTTTTGGAGGTTCTACAAAACCGAAAGATAGTCGATGTGGGACATGGTAAAACCTTAATTTAAAATTTAGCTAAAGGTATTTTTTCGGAAGGTTCTTAGTTATATCTCATTCATTGAGTCCTACGAAGATTACATCAATAAATCATGTGTTATTTAAGTTTAATTCGTATTTTCTTTATTCTTAATTATATGGCAATTATTTATTTTGATTGTCTTGAAGATTATTATCTATATATATATATATTATATATATATATATATATATATATATATATATATAATATACATATAAACGATTTTATCCCAAAAGATCCGAAATCTGAGTAGCCAGATTTACGTAGCTCCAATGGGACCTTTTAGCTGCGTAAATCGAGTTTCTTTTTTTATTATTTTTATTTTCTCTCCCACTCTTATTTCCTCTTCCTGTTCTACTCTCCTGTTGCGTGTAATTCCCAACGATCCATTTTGACAAATGGACGGTTGAAGCGGCCGGTCGTTAAATCAGGCCACGGTTTAATTGGGGCGGCTCTGATGCCTGGGTATGCATACATGCCAACGCATGAGGGTATGCTTACATTCATACATACACATTCATACAATATGTAATATATATATATATATATATATATATATATATATATATATATTCTGTAGATAGGGGTGGGTGTTGGGAAGGGGCTTAGCAGGGGGGAGGGGATTATAGAGGGGGGAGGGTAAGGGGCTGGGGCGATGTGCAGGAATTAGGCTAATGGCATATGCCTAATAGTTTCATTTCCCCCTACAGAACTTTCCGCTTCCATCAAAATTAATAATAATAAAAAAAAAAACTGTAATTGGTAACCTCAATAAAATATCGAGAGAACCTTATAATTCCTTATACGAGGAATATATATGTAGTTAAACCACTTATATTTATTTATATAAGTATATCTATATGTGTAAAGTTTTTTTTTTTTACCTTAAAATGGATGGAATAGTTTATGTGCCACGACGCGATAACTTTGCCCATATTTTATCCTTAATTTACTTTAATGCTTAAACTTTAAAGTGTTCTGGAAGAGAGAGAGAGAGAGAGAGAGAGAGAGAGAGAGAGAGAGAGAGAGCTATAAAATTACATACAAAATTCGTTTTACAAAAGAATGAAAACAGAAAATGAGAGAGAGAGAAAATAGCGAGAGAGAGAGGAGAGAGAGAGAGAGAGAGAGAGAGAGTGAGAGAGAAAGAACAACAAACTTGTAAAAAACTAAACTGTTTACAGTTCATGATAATACTAATGCAATTAATGGGTCGATAAATTACATGTTTACATACCTTTTCGATTTGTTGCTCTGTCTGTCTGTCTCTTCGGTAATATTACCGCTGAGTGAGTTCTCAGAAAAAAAAATATTTAAAATAAATAAATGAAGAGAATTAGGTGAAGGGGAATTATGCAATATATGAAAGAAGTGACAACGTGCCATTGATGGTCTGAAGTGACAATGATGTTGCATATTAGTATAGTATTGACTGCAATACTTGTTAATGTGATTTAGCCTGACTCTAGCTCCCCCATCTCACTGATTAAGCAGTTTTGATGATTTTTTTTCTACGAGCAACGCTTTTCCAATAAGAGAGTATGGAGAAAGCTAGCCAGCTAGTTTTACGTGCAAAATAATCTGATTTACGTGAGGAGTTTAAATCCAGAGATATAGAAGTATTTACTAAGAAACTCTATTTGTATCTCACGTCTTCTGTTTTAATTTCCACCCCTCCACCCCCACCAACCCCATAACTTCAAGAAGTTCCAAAGGCTTCATCAACGACGCTCGTAAGACTTTAAACCACCTTTAAAAACACAAAAAAAAAAAAAAAAAAAACAAAAAAAAAAAAAAAAAAAAAAAAAAAAAAAAGAATTCAAAGTATAAGACTTCAGACGTCACCTGTAGACAGAGGTCCTTTTCCACCCTTATTTCCACACCGCAGCCCTTCCAGGAAGGCGAATAACAAGGAACTGGAAAAATAATGAAAAAAATCTCATCGAGACAGCATTACCGATGCCACAGTCGGCAGGGCAATAGAAGACACCCGTCGCGCCCATATATATATTCCACCTGCCGTGTTCCCTTCAGGTGGTCGCGGGCGACCGGGAATCATACGGCGACAACGACCTGGACACTACAGCAATTGAAGCCATAAAGGGCATACGCCGTGCCCATATATTGCACCTGACGCACGTGCCCTCGTGGAGGTTGATGGCGCCCTGGATTTTTTTTTTACGACGGTAGCTGTGCTGGTGCAGAGGCGGTTGGGGTATCTGCCTTGGCTCTGCAGGCGTTATGTATTCGTTACCTTCAAGAGGAATCTTTACCTTAACCTTTCGGAGGATGGTGTCTGGGAAATTCCCTTGATGATACTGGAATTTGATGCAGTAGAACAGAGATGTTGATAATCCCATTAATAACAGCAATTACGATGCATTGGGAATTGGGTCCAGATGGACGTCCTTAACCAGATATTGTGGTATCTCTACTAAATTGTTTGTTGTATCTTCACTAAAACACAGAAATGTTGATTTCTTGTAACTGGACTTCTGCACAGCCAGAATATACGATAAAATAACATTTAAAGGCTAAATAATTATATTCTACGTCTTGCGCATAAAATCTCCGAAAAAAAAATTAAGATTTAAGTAAAAAAAAAATTTAAAAATCGCCCAAATACAGTTAAATAAACGTAACATATAAAAATTAAAAAGTAAAAAAAATATCTATGGCAATTTGAATACATTATTTTAGTGAGCTTTGCATTCTTTGTGGTGAATGATTTTAGTTTATTATTTATTGATTATAACCTAATGTAATAAACATATAAAATGTAAATAAAAAACATTGTAATTTGAATATATTATTTTAATGAGTTTTGCATTCTTGCTGATGAATGATTTTAGTTTATTATTAAGTGATTATAACCTAATGCAATATACACATAAAAAGTAAAAAAAAAACAACAATGCAATTTGAATACATTATTTTAGTGAGGTTTGCATTCTTTCTGGTGAATGATTTTAGTTTATTATTTATTGATTATACCCTAATGAAACATACATATAAAATATAAAAAAAACATTGTAATTTGAGTACATTATTTTAATGAATTTTGCATTCTTGCTGATGAATGATTTTAGTTTATTATTAATTTATTATAACCTAATGCAAAATACACATAAGAAGTAAAAAAAAAACAATGCAATATCAATACATTATTTTAGTAAGTTTTGCATTCTTTCTGATGAATGATTTTAGTTTATTATTTATTGATTATAACAACTTAGTTTTATGATTGACCAACACACAGGACCAACACTTAAACTTGGTCCTCGAAATGTCAGAACGAATTCCCCTTTAGGGAGAGGAACACTCGAACGGTGGGGGAACAAGTGGAACGATAAACAGAGAGGAGGTATATCGGGATGGTAAAGAAGGGGATGCTAATGAAAGTGGTGCTAAATAGGGGTAGATAATGAAGGGGACGTGGGATGGAGAGCTGTGCGGGCGAATTTAACGACGTCGGATGGTCAAGTTTTTTCTTTATAAAATTATTGTTTTTTTTTTTTTTTTTATTTAGGTTAAGCGTTTTGCGATAAAAATAATCATAGGTATGAGAGAGAGAGAGAGAGAGAGAGAGAGAGACAGAGAGAGACAGACAGACAGACAGACAGAGACAGAGAGGACAGGAATACAAGCAAATATTGTAAAGTACATCTGACAGAGAGAGAGAGAGAGAGAGAGAGAGAGAGAGATAGACAGACAGACAGACACAGACAGAGACAGAGAGGACAGGAATACAAGCAAATATTGTAAAGTACATCTAAGAAAGAGAGAGAGAGAGAGAGAGAGAGAGAGAGAGAGAGAGAGGAGAGAGGGAGGGGACAGAAATACCAGCAATTATTGTAAAGTGCATCTGAGAGAGAGAGAGAGAGAGAGAGAGAGAGAGAGATAGAGAGAGAGAGAGAGAATCGCAAACTGTAGGGGACGCATCGACTATGACATTTGTAAAAAACTCAACTGTTTACAATTCATGATAATACTAATGCAATTAATGGTTCGATAAATTACACGTTTATATACCTTCTCGATTTGTTTCTCTGTCTGTCTGTCTGTCTGTCTCTTCGGTAATATTACCGCTGAGTGAGTTATCAGAAAAAAGAAAATATTTAGAATAAATAAATGAAAAGATTAGACGTAAGGTAGAGGGGAATTATGCAATATATGTAAGAAATGACAACGTGCCATTGATGGTCTGAAGTGACAATGATGTTGCATATCAGTATAGTATTGACTGCAATACTTGTTAATGTGTTTTAGCCTGACTCTAGCTCCCCCCTCTCACTGATTAAGCAGTTTTGATGATTTTTTTTTTTTTTTTTTTTACGCGAAACGCTTTTCCTATAAGAAAGTATGGAGAAAGCCAGCCAGCTAGTTTTACGTGCATAATATCAGATTTACGTGAGGAGTTTAAATCCAGAGATACAGAAGTATTTACTAACAAACTCTATTTGTATCCCACGTCTTCTGTTTTAATTTCCACCCCTCCCCCCACCAACCCCACCCCTATGTCTTCAAGAAGTTCCAAAGGCTTCATCAACGACCCTCGTAGACTTTCAAACCTTCCAAAAACAAAAAAAAAAAAACAAAAACAAAAAAAGAATTAAAGTATAAGACTTCAGACGTCACCTGTAGACAGAGGTCCTTTCCAGCCCTTATTTCCACACCGCAGTCCTTGCAGGAAGGCGAAGAAGACTGGAAAAATAATGAAAAAAATCTCACCGAGACAGCATTACCGATGCCACAGTCGGCGGGGCAATAGAAGACACCCGTCGCGCCCATATATATATTCCACCTGCCGCGTTCCCTTCAGGTGGTCGCGGGCGACCGGGAATCATACGGCGACAACGACCTGGAACACGACGGCAAATTTTGAAAACCATAAAGGGCATACGCCGTGCCCATATATTGCACCTGACGCACGTGCCCTCGTGTAGGTTGATGGCGCCCTGGATTTTTTTACGACGGGAGCTGTGCTAGTGCAGAGGGGGTTGGGGTATCTGTCTTGGCTCTGCAACGTTATGTAATTCTTTACCTTCAGGAGGATTCTTTGCCTTCAGGAGGATCATGTCCGAAATTCCCTTGATAATATGAATTTGATGCAATAGTCAGAGCTGTTTGATATTCCCACTAAAAACAGCAATTACGATGCATAGGGAATTGGGTCCAGATGGACGTCCTTAACCAGATATTGTGGTATCTCTACTAAACGTTATTGCTGGTAACTAACTCAAACAATGAAGGATCTGTTTCCAGTTATTTGAGGCACCTTAACTAAAAGTTATTGCTGGTAGTATCTCAACTCAATGAAGGATCTGTTTCCAGTTGTTTG
>NC_061103.1:6167496-6193031 GCF_015104395.2 Macrobrachium nipponense | reverse complement strand
AGAATAGACACCCATATGAGATGTAATACAGTTAATTATGAATCAAGATCTGCTGATGGTATCCCAACGTAATTACATAACTGGATATAATTCAATATTGGCTGGTATAGAAAACCCATTTTATTTGAATAGGTGACCGAAGGATCAAGGGCATATGCTAATAGAATAAAATATTAAAAATAGGGAGTGTCATCAAAGGTATGTTTTTTGTTCGATGAACACACTGAAAACTGTTCGACACACACACACACACACACACACGCACACACACACACACACACACATATATATATAGGTGACCGAAGGATCAAGGGCATATGCTAATAGAATAAAATAATAAAATAGGAGTGTCATCAAAGGATGTTTTTTGTTCGATGAACACACTGAAAACATGTTCGACACACACACACACACACGCGCACACACACACACACACACGCACACACACACACACACACACACATATATATATATATATATATA
The DNA here is from genome assembly GCF_015104395.2 of Macrobrachium nipponense. Classification (NCBI taxonomy): domain Eukaryota; kingdom Metazoa; phylum Arthropoda; class Malacostraca; order Decapoda; family Palaemonidae; genus Macrobrachium; species Macrobrachium nipponense. The sequence continues at coordinate 6,192,548 of NC_061103.1, read as the reverse complement.
TATATATATATATATATATTATACATATACACACACACACACACACACACACACATATATATATATATATATATATATATATATATATATATATATATATATATATATATATATGAACTGATCTGCATAGAAAATTCATGTGTGAGACGTAATGGAAATTCTACTAGATGTGTTGTGCTTATGTGTGATGAGAGAGTAACGATCGGATAGATATCGCTGATTCATCGAATGCCCATATGATCGTTGGTGGCGTGGCGTGGGTGATTCAAATGGGTGCCATACATCGAAGACCCTTATTGGTCCCTTTCAAATTATAAGAGGCCAATCAGCTTAGACCTGTGACCCAAAAAACAAGTTCAGTTTGAAAAGTTAAGACTGAGTAGGGAATCAGTGGTCGACGGGTCAGGGCGCGTCTCAAAGACAGTGGTCGGCGCGTGTCGCCTTAGAGTACCTTCCGACTATATAATAATCATATAATTAGTAGCGTATTATTAGCAACAGGGCCCTGTGTAACTATTAAGATAAAATTAACACGTGTGTTAATTTTATCTTACGCGTTTCATTGTACTGGTAGAACCCTTGTATGATCGAAAATCAGGTCATATAAATTGGTGTCAGTCGTGGGGTCTTGTCAGTGCATAATAATTAACAGCGTAATTGTGAAGGTGAAATAAACAATGCAAACTCGAAGAAAAGCGGCGCGCGACGGCGGGAGTGCCAGTACTAGCAGCACCAGTGCTAACAATAACAGTGCCGAGAAAAAGGAAAGTGTGAATAATCCGGCAGTGGCAACAATTATCCAACGCGCGGTAGAAGAGTTACACAAATTAACAAAAGATACGCAAACAAAAAATCCCGTCGACCCACCCACAATTTCGGCCAACGTCGCGTCGTTCGCGCAAGTGCGATCAGACGGAAAAGTAGAAAAACTGCCAGTGCTAGATGGATCCGTGCCTGAGTTTGATAACTTACGCACTGGTGAAGACTTCCTTTCGATCGAGACCTTTATAAAGTGTGTTGAAAACGCCACAATTGGTTGGACAGATAGATGAAAGATTGTGCAAGCGAAACAGAAGATCATCGGTGATGCAGCACGACAGATCAGGAGCTGGGACGTCGTTATTCGGCAGACTGGGGTACTTTTAAACAGCACCTCACTCAGCTGTTTGCCGTACATCGAGAGGAAAAAGATGGGGCTAATGGAAGGTTATGACCCCAGGTTGCGGGTGGGAGAGTCGATTTCAGCCTTCTACTATCGCGTCTGTGAGGACTATGAGTCCCTAACCCCTAATGAAGATCAGACTGTAGAGGGAAAAGAAAACTTCTGTCGACGCATGCTGAAACGAATTCTTCCCACCTCCGTAGTGGGATTTCTTGTTGATGACAAGAGGCCATTACACACCTTGCTGCCGAAGGTACAACAACTATTCGACCACAGACAACGCCAGCAAACAAGGATGCGGGCACAGGCCACCTCCCAACCAGTTGTTGCAACGGCTAACCAATCTGCCCAGCGAATCCTCCGCCAGCCTCACTCACCATCCAGGGGGCCGGGTCACGCACCCAGGGACCTCGAAGAGGCAAGGGGAAAACAGCTGGGAATTACACGGTTGGCCGTTGCTGGGGGTGTAGGAGAGAGGGCCAACCTGATTGCCCGGTGCCCCTCTTTCACGACGTTGTTTTCGATGCAAAGGAACAGACCACCTCGTGAGCGCTTGTTCAAAAAACGACGACGGCCAGCGGAACAACGTACCCCCCTCACCAAGGAGAGGAAGGGGAAGGCGGCGTGGAGGAGGAGTCGGGAGGACCCCCGACTACACCCACGGCCGCCGGGTCAAAACAACAACCGTGTCCCCGGTAGGACAAGGGACGCCTTGTCGGGGAGGAGGGGAAGTCAGCCAACCCCCCGAGAAGTAGTGCATAGCCTCCCCCACCCGTCGCTGCCCATGCCCGGTCGTTCAGAGTGCCAGGAGAAAGGCAAGAGCCTATCCCCCACTCTCCGCCCACGAAGGAAGCCGTGGTGCCGATCGTGCAAATATGGGTAGGGGGGCGACAGGGAAGGGCGTTGATCGACACTGGTGCAAGTGTGTCTCTGTTAGAAGAACACCTGGTGACAGGATCGGTGCAGCCGATGAAAGGTTCTTTGGTTTTGAGTCCTGCAGGTGGTCATCGGATGGTAACCCAGAGGGCTGTGAAACAACAGGTAATCATCGATGGGCGAGTGGTGATACATACCTTTTATGTAGTGCCAGCATTACAAGTAGAAGGAATTTCAGTTATTTTAGGAATTGATTTTGTGGATAGGAACGAAATAAGAGTGGCTGCACAGCCCGGAAAGGGATCGAGGTATGTTTAAAGGGACAAAGAATCCCACAGAGGGGGAGAGACCGAGTGCCTTCGAGTCTCCCTTAAGCGAAGGGAGCTGGGGGAAAAGTACCCGCTGCCCCAGAGGCGGGAGATGTGGCACCACCCGGGACCCTCTCATCCCTCGCCGTGACACCTTCACGGAGCATACCGGAAGGCACTTTAGTTTATGATCAGACCCCATAACAAATGGGACGATTTATCATTCCGGGTCTGAGTAAGGTAATACAGGGAGAAATTAATGTGGCCATTTATGAATGTCAGTGACCAGCGTATCGTACTAAACAGCGAGTCGATATGCGACCTTGAACCTTGTGAAATAGCAGATGCTTCCTACACTCTTGCGACTTGGGTAGCACGTTTCAAGGTCGCAGTGAGGAACGTCCTAAGTAGACTCCTCCGGACAGGCTGGTGGGTCTACCCCTGTTACTTATCAGAAACATTGTCAAAGAAATCGAGAAGGTTATCAAGATGTAATCGCGATTGGCGACGAAACCCCAGGCAGAGTAAATAGTTTTTCCTTTTGTTATAGAAACCGGGGTCATCCACCCATAAGATATAAGCCTTATAGAATACCAGTTTGTTATCAGCTGGAAGTGGAGAACGAGATTAATAAATTAAGGGAACAAGGGACAATTAGAGAAAGTGAATCCCCTGGGCCTCGCCAATCGTGATGGTTAAAAAGAAGGATGGTTCTCTTAGGCTATGTGTTATTATAGAAAGTTGAATAGTATCACAAAAGACAATGCATTTCCATTGCCCTCTATCGAAGAGTTTGTTGAATTAAGGTCAGGGAGAGTAAATTCTTTACCACCTTAGATTTAAAGTCAGGTTATCATCAAATACCTATAGACGAGAGTAGCAAGGAAAAGACAGCCTTTATAGCTAATGATCAATTGTTTGAATATAATTACCTCCCTTTTGAGTAAAGAATGCTCCTGCTCATTTTTCACGTGTTATGATGTCCGTATTAGCTCCGCTATTAGGACATAGCGTGTTTGTTTATTTAGATGACATAATCATAATAGGGGCTACAGTAGAAGAACACAAAAAGAACATTATTGAAGTTTTAGAAGCTTTAAAGCGACAGGAGATGAAAAATTAATCTAACCAAATGTAAATTCTTTCAGCAAGAAGTTGAATTTTTGGGGCACATCGTAACATCTGAAGGGCCTTAAGCCTTGTGCCGATAAAGTAGCAGCAATTAGAGAATTTCCCAGACCGAAGAATGCAAAGGAAGTAGCCAGTTTCCTCGGGCTCGCGGGCTACTACCGTAAATTCATAAAAGGATTTCAGTAAAATAGACCGAGACCGCTAGATTCATTGAGAAAGCAGAAAGATTTTCATTGGGAACGGGAGGAAGAAATCGCTTTTCAAGAATTAAAGATTTCACTCACTAGTAATGAACTATTAGCTTATCCAAAGTTCGATCGAGCATTTATAGTAACCACTGAGCGAGCAGTATGCTATTGGGGGAGTGATTTCTCAAGTTGACGATGCAGGAAATGAAAAGCCGATTTGTTTTGCATCACGAGCATTGAAAGGAGCGGAGAAGAATTACAGTACCTTCGATAGAGAGGCATGGGCTATTCTATGGATGCTGGAGAGGACATCGCTATATTTTATTGGGGCATAAAGTAAAGATTAACACAGATCATCGCCCATTGAGAGATTTATTCAGGAAAGGGGATTTGACCACTCGACAGACTCGTTGGATAGAACGGCTGTTAGAGTTTGATATTGTGGGAATTGAAACATATAGCAAGGGAAAACAAATAAAGTAGCGATGCCCTCTCCAGAAGTGCCATAATGGGGGTTACAACTAGAGCCACAAAGAGAGAGGAACAACGACGGAAGAAGCAGTTAAATGAGCCAGAGGCAGCCGATGTAGAAAACGGGAATAACTCGGGAACTCCAGAGTTAGGAGAGAGAGAAGGGAAACGAGTCGTGGGAGCGAAAGGGCTGATCCTCCTATGGGGTCAGCAAGCGAATGCCCTGGGAAGTGGAAAATGAGTGTCTGATTGATTTGGGTGGTTGGTGTTGGAATTGGTTGGAGAGGTGCTAACGGGGTCAGAAGTACCGAGCCCATGGATCGGGCAGGTTGAGGGCTTGATTGTAAGGGGTGCGAGTAACGAGTTTCCCGATTTCCTAAAGGTGTCCAGAAGTATGTTCTTCATTGAAGGAGATATTTTGTTTTGTAAATATGAGAAGAGACCGGGCGATATCCGATCTCGCGTCGTTCCTTCCTCCCTCTTTTGTAGAGAAAGCCATCCACATGATACATGTAAGTGCTATGCAGGACATATAGGTATAGAAAGGTCCCTCAGGAGGGCACGAGAATCCTTTTTTTGGATAGGAATGAGAACAGACATTACAAAATTTATCAGCCAGTGCCACATATGTAATACCATGAAAAACCACAAACACTCTATTCCAAAGGCTCGCATGTGGCCAGTAGAGCCACTTAAATTTAACAGAGTGCATATCGATGTCGTAGGACCCTTCCCTCCTGGAGACGGGCAGTTCAAATATGTATGTGTGATGGATGAGCGTTCACGCGTTATACGCACACCTATGCAATGGTGGATAAGACCGCAACCTCGGTTGCCAGAGCTTTGTGTTCATTCATAACGAAATTCAGCTGTCCTCGTACTCTAATCAGTGATAATGGCGTGAGTTTGTTAATGAAGTGATAAAAGAGCTGACAAAATTATTTAATGTGGAACATTTCACGATCGCATCCTACCGGCCTTCAGCCAATGGGTTAGTTGAATCCCATAATAGAGAAGTGACAAATATTTTGAAATATTTAGTGGCAGACAGTCCGAATCAGTGGGCCGAGATGTTGCAAATGGCGAGGAATTTGCACTTAATACTGCTATAACAGCTCCATAAGAGATACCCGTATTTTTTAGTGTATGGACAGGACCCTTCATTGCCATATACTGTGATCATGGACCCTAGAACTTTACCGTTATATAGTGTCGAGCAATACCGGGTGATGTTCTGTAACCTAACCCGAAGAGTATTTCAGATAACGCAGAAACTTCTGTTGAGGGCAAATGAAAAGTATCAGACGCAATATGATCAGCGATTCCGCACACAAACGTCTAAGATACAAATAGGGGACAGGATCTATTTGAAAAGACTGCAAACCGAAGAAACATAAACCTGAGCCGCCTACTAGGTCCGTACCGCGTGAAAGAAATTAAAAACGACACTGCGGTGATAAAGCATATTAGAACCGGTGCCCAGGGCGAATACCACTTATCACACATGCATCCCGTCAGAGAAGATGTCCTGATGTGGCATCTGAACAAACCGGTACCCCCATTTCCGGACTGCCTGGTTACCTGGGAGAGGAGAGTGAAGATGATATACAAGCATACAGACGAAGGTCGCAGATATTGGTGTCATGTTCTGAAGTATCAACATTATTCTAAACGTATCATTGCACCAACCTGATGTGTTCCTTTTTAATCTTTTATTTTTATTTTGTGATGATACCTTTTCGTGCATAAATTGAGACAAATCATACTTTCGGTTTCCTTATTGTGTTTTTACAAGTTCTTTGGTCTTAATGATTGATAGTAATCTGTTTATTTTATTGCTTTTTTCTAACCACAGGTTTTTTGTACTATCTGTTTATTTTATTATTTTTTGAACTGCAGGTTTTTGTGCTCCAATTTTAAGAAGAATGTAATTTGTTTAATGTGGTGATATAAAATTTATTATTTCATTGATTCTTACATAATTTCTTTTTCATTTAAGAACATGTTTACAATGTGATGCGTGGAATTCAGAACAGACTGTAAATTGCCAATTGTAAGCACGCAATTTGACCCTGGCTTTGCTAAGTTTAGTTTTTATTCTGCATGAATTATTATGATATTTCTAATAACATTTCGGTCGGTAACGGTGCACAAATGATTGAGACTAAATAAGGGAAAAATGCATATAAATAAATAAAGAGAAAAAAAAATAGTGTTATGAGTTCTGCGGGACGCAGAACTTGTGGGGGGGAGGGGGGGATGGTGAACTGATCTGCATAGAAAATTCATGTGTGAGACGTAACGGAAATTCTACTAGATGTGTTGTGCGTATGTGTGATGAGAGAGTAACGATCGGATAGATATCGCTGATTCATCGAATGCCCATATGATCGTTGGTGGCGTGGCGTGGGTGATTCAAATGGTGCCATACATCGAAGACCTTATTGGTCCCTTTCAATAATAAGAGGCCCAATCAGGCTTAGACCTGTGACCCAAACAAGTTCAGTTTGAAAAGTTAAGAGGAGTAGGGAATTAGTGGTCGACGGGTCAGGGCGCGTCTCAAAGACAGTGGTCAGCGCGTGTCGCCTTAGAGTACCTTCTGACTATATAATAATCATATAATTAGTAGAGTATTATTAGCAACAGGGCCCTGTGTAACTATTAAGGAAAATACACGTGTGTTAATTTTATCTTACGCGTTTCATTGTACTGGTAGAACCCTTGTATGATCGAAAATCAGTCATACCAATTATATATATATATATATCTATATATAATATATTATATATATATATAAATATATATATATAATATCTATATATATGTATCATATATTGTATGTATGTATAAAGTGAATGTCTGTAAGTTTGTAGAAATCCGAACCACTTGACAGACCGGTACAAAATTTGAATGCGGTCCCTTTATGACCCCAGGAAGGTTATAACACAAAATCAAACTCTACCCATCTGACGGAAAAATCAAACAGAAACAATGTGAATGAAATGTTTTTTGGTTTTACGAATCTATTCGGTTTCCCATCAAGTACTTTATGGGTTAAAGGATATTTTTCGCATTATTGCTCCATGAATCCACAATTCACCCATCAATAATTGGCTTGCGTATCCTTCGAAATGCAATTAAATGAACATTCACCTATTAATGATAGCAGGTAATTCTTCCAAATTGCAAATAAATCCACAATTCGCCTATTAATAATAGCAAGTAATCCTTCGAAATTCCAAAATAATAATAATAACAGGTAATCCATCCACTTGTAAATGCACAATTTACCTACCAATATTAGCTTGTAATCCTTCGAAAATGCAAATAAATCCACAATTCACCAATTAATAATAGAAGGGAATTCTTCGAAATTGCCGACAAATGAACAATTCGCCAACAATAGCTTATAATCCATCGCAATTGCACTGCACTTTCAACATCGTCTCCGTCGAAGATATTTCAACAAATGAAAACCGAGACGTGGTTTCTGCAACCTCCTTGGAGCAAGTGGGTGTTTGTATGGGAGGGTATAGTATACCCTCGCGTTCTTTGCCTCTACGGACGAGTTTACGTAAGTGATTCATGCCCAGTTTTGCAAGATATCATTATGCCCATACAATGGCAAATAAAATATTCATAGTTTTTGTCATCAGTGCTATTTTTTAATCACATTTTAGGGGAACGCGGAAATAAGACTATTATATTATTTTATTTTTTTTGTATGGGATAGAGAACGTTGCGTATATCATTAGTTGCGTGTGAACACTCATTGCAGAAATATGTGTATGGCAATGAATATGCAACTCTCTCTCTCTCTCTCTCTCTCTCTCTCTCTCTCTCTTAGAGATTCGCAAGCGTACAAATGGTCACGGCAAAGTCAAATTCCTTTCCCGTGTCATGTGATGCCCTTTTACGCTTATCCTAATCTCTCTCTCTCTCTCTCTCTCTCTCTCTCTCTCTCTCCCTAGTTTGAGAGGTTGCCTTGTTGTAACTTAAACATAAATAATAGCTCTTTATACAATTCTCTCTCTCTCTCTCTCTCTCTCTCTCTCTCTCTCTCTCTCTCTCTCTCTCTTTCTCTCTCGTAACTAGGATTCCTCTGCTTCCTTGACACTGGGAACATAACAAAGTGACTCGTGAAATTAAGAAGGAAAACTTTAACTCTCTCCCTCGGTCTACTCAATTGGGAGCAATAACACATTAGGTTTTCCTGGAGGGACTTTGAGGCTGGATGATACTTCAACGTTTGTGCTTTCAAACGCAACTTTGAATTGCTATTCTTTGCTTATTCTTTTCACTTTGTTTCTAGAGATTTGCTCTGAAGATTACTCTTGTTTATAAACGCATTTTGTTGATGAACATAACTGTATGTGTGGGAATATTGGGAGACGAAATTTTAGTGCCCTTATTGAATACATTGTTTATGTTTATTTTCATGGAGTTCTTCGCTCTACATCATGCATCAATGTATATGAATATATAAATATAGTGTATATACATACATACATACGCAAATATAAATATATTTATATATATCTCATTTATATATAAACCATATATATATATATATATATATATATATATATATATATATATATATATATATATATATATATAGATATATATAGATATATATATATATATATATATATATGGGCGTGTGTGTGTGTGTGTATGTGTGTGTGCGTGCATTTACATTCTAACTCCTATGTAGATCTTTAATTATATTACCAACTTGAGACATGAGAGCATAAAGAATTAATTTATTTTGCCTGTCAGACTTTCTGTCTCTTGTTATTTTTTTGTTAGTCTGCATATTCCATCTTGTTCCATATGATACGCCACTCTCTGTCTCTCTCCCTGTCTGCTCTCTGTCTCTGTCTGTCTGTCTGTCTGTCTCTCTCTCTCTTCTAGTATATGAATGTTCTTGAAGCTTCTCTTTAGTCTTTCATTCACTTTATATTACACTGATCGTGCGGATCTGGATTCATTAAATATTATGCCATTTTTTTCCTCTTTGTATTTCTACCTAATTTTTGAACCCATTCAGCATCATTAAACTTAAGAATCTGTCAGTCGCTCATTATCAATCAATCATTTCATCATAGAATAAATTTACAGTTAAATTAATTTTCTGCTATCCATCTATCTATCATCAAAAATAGTTCTACTATTCACAAATGAAATCATTCTGAGATCCATATTGTTGTCACCTTTCTGTCTATTAGTCTATCCACTTCTCATATCCACAAGTCATTCAAGTAACAAGAAGGATAGCATTCGTTTCTAAATCTAAACTGTCTTCTTAGTATTGTGAAGTAACACAAGATCTACCCATATCACTTTGAGGTCCTAGGAGGTTATGTAAACATAGAGAAGATGAATGACGACAGAGAGGCTATGTGTACACATCGTAAAATAGATCCTATGTGGTGGCGCTATCTCTGAGTTCCACAACCCCCAACGCCAACTCCCCTACTACAGAATGGAAGCTTTTGTAGTTGTATATTAGTTTTGCTGTTAAAGTTTTGTGATGACTATGTCATGTACTTTTATGATAAAATTTACTTATTTCGCTTTGTATATTTTCTGCGTTTGCACTTGGTATGAGAGGAGGGAGAAAAAGGGGGTTAGTTCAGTTTTTTTTTTATATAAAAAATTTCACATAATTGACTTAAAAAACTGATAATTTTGAGTTTAGTATCACTCCGTATGAGAGAGAGAGAGAGAGAGAGAGAGAGAGAGAGAGAGAGAGAGAGACGAGAGGACAATATTAAACTGTATTAAGTGCATGTCTGGAATTCTGTTGTTAAACAACGTATATATATATATATATAATATATATATATATATATATATATATATATATTCATATATATATATATATATATATATATATATATATATATATATATATATACTAACTTCTCTTCGCAAACTAAAAAAGCATCTATGTCTAAGGGATTCACCATCCTACCATCTACTATCTCCAGATCTTCTAAGTAACTGTTGTTGAAAAGTAATTTACCATTGTTACTCATTTACTCTTTCTGAGACTGAAATATTCGTAAATTTAAGTTAACTGAAATTTCTATTGCTTATATTTTCTTTATATTCACGTTTATTTACTTTGAATATCATTTCATAGTATAAATGTATGCAACAACAAGAATAAGATTCAGAAATAAAAGTAAAACATCGTATACCGAAAGGTTTGTTATATTGCTGGAGCTAGCCATTGATATTAATAAAGTTTTCTTTATTTTCTTCATAAAAAAGAAAACTATTGTTATGGGAAACTCTGTTAAATTCTTTTCCAACACTTACTCGACCAATTTCGACTTCAATTTTCTACCTATTTTTTTCTCGTATGTATATACACACATACATACACACTCACACACACACGCACACATACACACACACACACACACACACACACACACACACACACACATATATATATATATATATATATATATATATATATATATATATATATATATATATATATATATATACATTTATATATATATATATATATATATATATATATATATATATTATATATATATATATGTTTCCTGAAAATGTTTATTACTGAAAATGAATGTTTTTGTTTCCTAAGATTATTTTCTTCTGCTCTGTGGAGTTGGAATTGTCGATCAAATTTCTGTCTACTTTCCTCTTTTCCCCTGACCTTTTATATTTCAAGGACCGCGAGGGGATATGGTAGTGTGGGTACCATAATTATCATATTTATTAGATTAAAGTAAATTCATAATTTGTTAATTATGATTTGTTAATAGTTGTCCAACCTTTTGAACTTATTTTAGGTTAAGCTTTTTTAACAAGTTAGTATCGTTTATTAGTTCGATGAACTCTGTAAGGGAGTCATATGACTTCGCAGTTTTGCTTTGTTTACCACCTTCTCCCCCGGTATTAGTGAACTACTGAAGTGCCTTATTAACGATCGTTGTTTTTTCTCTCCTATGATCTGTGTTGGCCCGAGTGGAAGGCTTGATCGTAAGGGTGGTGATACGTGGCAGAGTTAGTTCGAGTTCCTCCTCACAGCCTGACGCTTTGCCACTTAATTTTTGGTCACTTCTGGAGTTTTGGGATCACGGCTACCTTATTCCTTCGCTGACTTGTGTGTGGTCGCTGGTGTTTGTCACCCGCGGCATTCATCAGCCTCGCCCCTTCCCTCGTTCGTCAGAAAAATTCCGAACGAGTTGTCCCGTATCTACTGAGAACGGTGCAGTTTGTGGCGTGCGAGATCCGTTGACTTCCCGGATTCTCGGAGGCTACTACCCTTAGTATTCCCGTGGTATTTTGGATTGCCTGTAGGCATTGCAGCTTGACCCAGTTGACCTGCTCATCGGCGTCAGTGAGTTCTTGGAACTCGTGGAGACAAGTAGGGCGGCTTTCTACAGGTATGTGATATCTTTATAGCTATTTACGACGATCGTGGATCGCTGAGTACCTGTAGATGTGCACGCCCCTGTTTGCAGTACGGTCCTCTGGACCTTGTATGGCCTGATGAGTCAATCCACTAAGCCTCTTGTGGTTATTACTTTGCATCATTTTGTAAAGATTGATTTTTTGTAATTCATTGTTTATTAACTTAAGTTTAGCATTCAAGTTAGTTTGTCTGTGTTAGGTAGGAATAATATTAAGTTTCCCATTTATTTTCTCTTGCTTCCTTCTACCTAACTTAGTTTATTAGGTTAGATTTTTCTGGCTAGTAATTTGGAAAGTACCTGCATGAAGTGTCACATTTAAAATTTCCTATTTCTTTATCTTAGGGTTTAATTTAGTTGTAGGTGATCTTTTAAAGATCTTAAGGTTGGTTTTCCCTTGATTTGTACATTCATTTATTTTGGTTATTACCAACCATTACCTTTTTTTGTGTGCGCATAAATAAATATTGTAACTTTTGTTGAGGTGTTTACTCTTTTGTTCCTGAGTTGCTGTGTTACATTTTTACTGACCGCAAATTCTGAGTAGAGACAAGATCCCTTGAAATTACGGCCGTAGATAAGGTCGTAACAATATTGCAATATTCAAGTGGACTACGAACATACGTTTTATAAAGCATAATTATGTGTTCAGCTTTTCTTGTTTTGAAGTACCGTAACAACATTCCCATTTTTGCTTTACATTTTGCCAATAGAATTGCTATTTGATCATTGTATAACATCACGCCAAGGTCTTTAACTGCTTCCTTATTAGAGATTGTCTCGTTATTAGGTCCCCTATATGCATATAGCTCCCCTTCTTTATCTCCATAATTTATTGATTCAAATTTATCAGAGTTAAATACCATCCTATTAACGTCTGCCCATTCATATGCTTTGTTAAGGTCTCTTTGTAGAGAGTTCCTATCTTCTTCACAAGTAATTTCTCTACTTATTCTTGTGTAATCGGCGAAACTACTCACTACCGAGTCCTTAACATTACAGTTGGCTCCACTGCCGCATTGGAGCGTAGTCTCTCTCTCTCTCTCTCTCTCTCTCTCTCTCTCTCTCTCCACCGTTCAGCAAGACGTTCTGTTTCGTCACATGTTATTTTCTTGAATGGTATAGTTTTGTGGTCTCTCTCTCTCTCTCTCTCTCTCTCTCTCTCTCTCTCTCTCGTTTTATTTAGCGCCTTGTAGTCGATTAAATGTTTATTTTGTTTGATAGGTGTTACTATACAGCTAGAAATAAAAAAATACCTATAACCTAGTTGAAAAAGCTATAAAAATCTATAACATCTGTAATAACTGGAATGAGAATTCTATAGCTTATTTTAAAATAATCTCCAACCTTTTTTTATGAATCTATAAAAAAAACTATAACATTTGAAAAACGTTCAGTGAAAATTCTATAGTTTATTTAACAAAAAAAGATGAAAATTCTGTAACTTATTCAAAAACCTATAAAAATTCTATAATTTATTGAAAAAACTATGAATTTTTCTTCTTATAGAAACAGGGAAATGATGGCCAAGGTCTGGGATGAAAGAGAGAGAGAGAGAGAGAAAGGAATGTTTTATAGCGGGATCGTCTCACACCATTTGACCTTGAGCTACGGGTATAGTCTCGTCCCACGCCTCACAGTAATAGTAATAGTCGAGACTGGCCTTTGAATCGGCCCCTTGCTCTAAACTGCAGCTCTACGTAACGATGCATTCCCAGGCTAGCTTAAGATACTGGGTGTCCATAAAGTCCCAGTACCATTAAATGAATAAATGCTTGTAATGGTATTGGGACTTTATGGAAACCCTGTAAAGTCCGTCAGATAATACCAGTGGGAAATAATACCCATTACTGTATACTAGATTCATGATGATGTTGTGCAATCAATTTAATTCACCTTCATTTTTACTTATCTATTTATTAGTTTGTTAAATTTTTCCCTGGTAACTGACTTCTTCTTTCTATATATATATCTATATATATATATATATATATATATATATATATATATATATATATATATTATAATATATATATATATATATATGTGTGTGTGAATAACTTGATCGCGAAGTATATAAAACGTGATACTATGTATAAATAAAGGTTTTTGCCACGGAGGAAAATGAAAGGCGAGAGAGCCAAGAACTTTCGGTCTAACACGACCCCTGAGTTGCGCCTAAGTAAAGAGTTGTGTTAGGCCGAAAGTTCTTGGCGCTCTCGCCTTCATTTTCCTCCGTGGCAAAACCTTATATATATATATATATATATATACTATATATATATATATATTATATATATATCTATATATATTTAAAAATATTGCCTTGATGTGAACGCCATATCTTTGGAAAGCTTGAATTTCAATTCAGTGGCTCCTGTTGGCTTGCTCCCTATGTATAGGGTCCGTCTTCTGAACAATATAATAATAATAATAATAATAATAATAATAATAATAATAATAATAATAATAATAATAATAATATTTCGGAAGGAGACCCTCTCGTAGGCATGTTTTGTTGAAATGACTGCTGCTTCAGCACTATTAATCTTGTGGAAAGACATCTCTATCTTTCTGATGACGGCTTTCTCGTTGTTGCTTAGACTGGCGAGCAAGCACCAAAGGGCATGGTAAAGTTCGGTTGAGTCATTTGATTTATTATTGCTTATACAATTCTCTCTCTCTCTCTCTCTCTCTCTCTCTCTCTCTCTCCAACGTGAGTTTTCTTCCTGATCCACAGGACATTATCAAGCGATGACTGCTGAGGGACTGAATTCCAGTGTTGTTGTTTTTTATTAAGCTGACCTTGCGTCAGCACGGGCTCTTGCTCACAGAGCAGCCCGTAATTCATGATGGTGAGAATGTGGTAATGGTAGGATATGAGCCTTTATTTGGTGATAATGAATGAGATTGATGAGTGTGATGCTGAAAGAAACATTTGATGGTAAGGTTGTCCAACCTTTTTAAACCCTAAGGCCCTCCCACCAGCGGTAGGAAAAAAGTGCCAGTAGTAGAGTGTTGGCAAGTCAGAGAGGCCAACAGATTGGAAGAAGGAAGAGTTTGAGTCTGAGGAAAAGATTGCTAATTAGTTAGCTTGTGAGGTCCGTAAGCATGTTCCTTATTTCATTCCTATTTCCAGTGGGTGATTGTATATGTTGCTCTAAAGATGGCTCTCCTGATTTTGCTTTCTTCTTGTGTTTGGCAATATGTTGCCACTTTGCTTTTCAGTTGGGTTAGTGAGTGGTTGATTTTGATGTTGACATTGTTTCTGTGTAGCCCGCTTTTTGCCAGGGAGTCTGCTTCCTCATTTCCTTGTATTCCTACATGGCTTGGGATCCAGTTGAGAGTTATTTGTCTGTTTCTGTTTTGATGGAGTTTTGCCAGTGCCCATATGCTTGTTAGGAGTTTAATGTTTTCTCTTGCTTTGTCTTTTGTGATGGCTTGTAATTGCTCCTTTCGAGTCAGTATGTATTGTAGTGTTCTCCAGTCTGTGTTGGGAGTCTTCCAGTGCTTTGGCGATGGCTATCAGCTCCATCTGTAGTGTTGGAGGTATTGTCAGAGAGCCTCCAGCTCCCTTTGAGTGTTGTTGAGTAGACTCCTGCTGCTGCCGCTGGGACGTTGAGGTCTACTGATCCATCTGTAAAGTATATGTTTGTGGCTGTTGTCATTTGTATTGCTCCTTGTGCTGCTTGTTTTAGCTGTTGGGTGGTTCGTGCTTCTTTGCTTGCTGGAAGAATTGTGTAGTTTGTGTTAAAGGGTTCTGGTTCCCAGGGAGCTGGTTCTGTGTATTCATTGAAGGGGGTGTCTTCTCTGATGGCTGCAGCATGATTTTACATGCCTACTCTTCTTAGTGTATCTAGGTTCCCAGCACACGTTTTAGGTGGGTTTAGCTCTTCATGGAGATTAATGGATTTCTTGATTTCCTTTTTGGAGTGGATAGTCTCTGTCATTTTTTAAGGTTTTTAGCAGGATGGATGTGTTTTTCTGATCTATCCTGTGTCACAGACTGTAGTTTTGTTTCATGTCTCAGGATGCATAGGTTGGTCCACACTGGTGCTCCTGTAATGAGTCTTAGGGCATTGTTTTGGATGACTTCAAAACTTTTTGTTCAGTACTTGTGAGGGTTGTTGGTGAGGACAGGTGCAGCATACTCTACTGTTGATCTTATTGTCTGTATGTAGAAAATTCTGAGGGCATGGTATACGGCTCCCTGCCTTAGTGAGGTGATTCTTTTCATGGCATTTTGTCTGCATTTGATTTTTGCCTAAGCGTTTCTATTTCTTTGTGTGGTGAGAGTTGTTTGTTGATGTTGACTCCTAAATACATGAAGTTGTCTACCCATTCAATGGGTTCTCCCATGAGTTGTATTGGATACAGGTCTGTATTATGTTTGATTGCCATTACTTTGGTTTTTGCTGTGTTGATTTTTAGTCCTAGGACTGTGCATTTGTTCTCAATCTGTGTTACTGCAATATGCATGTTTTGGTGGGCTCTGTGCCTGTCTGTGCTGACCAAGCACACACCATCTGCATATATGAGTATTTCAAATCCATTTGGCAAGTTGCTGTTGGGTAATTTTTCCATTAGTATGTTGAAGAGGAAGGGGCTGAGTATTCCTCCTTGAGGTGCTCCATTTTCCAGATTGAGGAATTCGGAGGTTGCTCCCTGAAAGGTTACTCTGGCTTGTCTGTTTTGCATGTATCCTTTAGCCCAAGCTAAAAGTGTACCTTTAACTGCTTTGTTAGCTAAAGCTGCCAGGATGGCTGCTGTGCTGACGAGTTCATAGGCTTTTTTAAGGTCAATAAATACTACAATTGCTTTCCTGTCATTTATCGAGGCCATCACATCTGCTAAGAATTCCTGTGTGCCTATCCCCTTATTGTAGGCACATAAGCGGTGGTGTAAGGGTCCTGTTTTCCACAGCAATCTGTTTAACACCATTCTCTCTGCCTTCTTTTCTGTGCAGCTGACGAAAGAAATGGGTCTGTAGGAGCTGGGCTCCTTGGGTTTGGGAATTGGTTGTGTGTTTTGTTGATTCCATTGTGTGGGTCTGATCTGCTCTGTGTATGTTTTGTTTATTATGTGGAGATGCACTGTTTTTGCTGCAGTGCCCATGTTTTTCAACATGCTGTATGTACCTAATCATGTCTGCTCTTGGTGCTGTGTCTGCTCTTTTTTGGAGGGCTTTGTCAAGTTCTTTCATTGTGAATGGTGTGACTGTGTCATCAGAATTGTTGTAGGCTGTATTGATGATTCTCCATCTTTCTGGATTAAGTGCCACTTGCCTTTTTCATGTGGGTGGTGGTAGGTGTGTAGATTTGGTCCTATCCGCAAAGTGTTGTGCTAGTCTGTTCGCTTCAGCTTGAGGGTTGAGATGGTGTGCCTGTATTGGCCTAGTCTTTCCTGATACTTTATTGAACCATTTGAACATCCTCGCATTGGGAGTCAGTCGAGTGGTTTCTGAGCACCATTTTAGCCAGGTTTCCTGCTTAACCTCCTTCGCAGTTTGGGCTGCGTGGTTTATGACTTCTCTTAAGATAGTGTGCAACTCATCGGTGGGGTTTCGTCTGAATAGTTTCCTTATTCTGTTTACTCTTGAGTTCATTTCTTTGATTCTCGAGTTGTAGTACCAGCTGTCCTTGTGTGGGGTTGCATTTGTTCTAAAGGCTTCCCTTGGCATGGAGATGTTTGCTGCATTGTGCAGGCTTTCTATAAAATCCTGTTGGAGTGTGTTTATATTTAGGGCTGGGTTTTGAATGTACTGTGTTGCCCACGTGTTCATATGGTTTTGAAATGTTGGCCAGTTTGCTAGGTCTGGTCTCCATCCTACTGGAGGGGTGGTGGTGGGGGAATTTTCTTTATCTAGAAGTTGGGGGTGGGGGGTGTGTAAGTGTGATTGGGTGGGGTAGGAAGTAGGGGTGTTTTTGGAAGTGATGTGGAGTAGGGGGAGAAGGGTCTGGGTGGGTTGTGAGGGGCTTGGTTTTGTGTCTGTCTGGGGTCCCTATGAATTGTGGGCTTTCGTTTGTCCTGTTGTGGTTGCTGTGTGGGTGGATTGTACGGCGGGTTTTGTTTTGGCTGAGTTATGGTGTCCTGTCTTTGCCTGGTGGGGGGTTTCTGTTGTGTTTGTCTGTGGTCATAGTTCCTGTGCTGTTGTGGGTGTTGTTGTTGTGGTGGTGGGTTGTGTTGTGGTAGGTGTTGGCAGCATTGCTGTTGCAATGTTGTGGTGGTTTGAGGGTTAAGGCCTTTCATTTTGTAAATCCTCTTTAGTCTTTCTGGGTAGCCCTTACACCAGGCATGATGTTGTCCCTTGCAATTTGGGCATCTTGCTATTGTCCTCTCTTTCCGTTTGTATCTGTCTATGTTGTCTTGTGTGGGGTGTTTACCACTGCATATCCCACATATATGCTTGTAGCTACAATTCTTTGATGGTGTCCAAAGCGTTGACACTTGAAGCACCTTAGTGGCTCTGGAGTAAATTCTTCAGTGGGGAATTTTCCCCATATTGGTATGTCTACCTCAGAGGGCCTTTTTCCTTGGAATGTCACAAGAACTTTTCGTGTCGGTTCTCCTGCTTTGTTTGTACATCTGATGGCGTCTGTAATAAAGGTGAGCTTTTTTATGGGGTCAACTGGAAGGTTTGTGGGGTATTTACAGATGAGTCCTTTTTGTGTTTTGTCTTTTGGGTCCAGTTTTACATTGTTGGTCATTTCTCAGTACATCTTAGGTGTGTTTGTCTGTAGGAATGAGTGTATATTTTCCTGTTAGGTTTGGTCGTGCATTGAATCTTATGTCGGGATGTCTTTTTTCAATAGCGGTTATTGCTGCATACGATGTTTGTCCCTGTTCAAGCATCGGTCTAAACTTCAGTAACGGAGGGAATTCAGTAATTGATTGTGTGTTTATGTGGGTGTCTGCATGTGATGTTGCTGGAGGTTGTGTGACTGTATTTTCTGGTGTTTTCTTCATTTTTCTTATTTTACTCCTGTTGTGTATTTGGAAGCTGTCGTTTTCTTATGAAGGTTAATCATGTCCTGTGTCAGAATTGTCCAGGGGTGGGGGGTGGGGGGGGGGAAACGTTGTGGGGGTGGGGATGTTCTTCTGTGTGTGTGGGTTTGTCTTCTGTGTTTTCTAGGGAAGAGTGAATTCGTGGTCTCTATGTCGCCTGTTCGACTGAGATTGAGGTGTCACTAGATCTAGTCCGTCTTCTGGTCGTAGGTGTCATAGATGTTTCGGGGGCTGATGATTCAGCATGGATGATTTCTGGCTGAGTTTCTGATATGATGGTGGGAGATGTTGGGGGTGAGGATGCCATGTCTGTGTGATTCTAGTAGAGAGAGGGTTGAGGATATTGTGAGAGGTGTGGGTAGATGAGTGATTGACTGTGTTATGCAGTTTTATTGTGTTGCCTGAAGGGCTTGGGTGTTTTCAGTTAATTTGAGTTCTGGCTTATGGAAGGCGCCAGCCTATGCTTTTTCTATGCTACTTGCAATGTAGTATTGCGACAGTAGAACGGTTTGCCTCTTGGATCTTGCTTCTATTGGAATTTGTAGACCACAACGGCTACCAAATTTTCCACAAGAGAAACAGTGTTAGTGCAGGAAAGTTATTTTTAGAAGGAAATATAAGTAAAGTAAAGTAAAATGAGTCACTGAAATTACTTATAAAATAGCGAGAGAGCTCTCTCAAGTCTTATTTTCCCTTGCTTAGCGCACCGACTATAAAGTCAGCAGGGCTAAAATACAGGGAGAGTATGCAGAGATGCTGCAAGGTGATTGGCTAGTAGCAGAGAAGTTCAAGCTTGAAATAATGAGAAGAGGCTTGAGAGATTCAAATCTATCTTCTCATTGGTCGGTGGCTGAAAGAACGTTTTGCCTCTTGGATCTTGCTTCTATTGGAATTTTTAGACCACAACGGCTACCAAATTTTCCACAAGAGAGACGGTGTTAGTGCAGAAAAGTAATTTTTAGAAGGAAAGATAAGTAAAGTAAAGTAAAACGAGTCACTGAAATTACTTATAAAATAGTGAGAGAGCTCTCTCAAGTCTTATTTTCCCTTGCTTAGCGCACCGACTATAAAGTCAGCAGGGCTAAAATACAGGGAGAGTATACAGAGATACTGCAAGGTGATTGGCTAGTAGCAGAAAAGTTCAAGCTTGAAATTGGCCGGCAGACAAATCTGGGCGGAGTCTAGGTTCAGGAGAGGCGATGTTGCTACTACGAGAGTGGAGCAGCAACTGAATTCCAGTGGCAAGTCCTTCTTCTTATATCGTGATGTTGCAGGCTCTTGAGTACGGTCAAAGCACCTCTCCGGCAGGTCGGGTTTTCATTGGTTCCTGGGAAGGTGACTTATACGGCAGGTGTTTATGAGTCTTGCAGATCTTCTCAGGCAGTGGGTATCACTGGGAGCCTCTTGATTGGCTTCCACCTGAGTGACGTCACCCCTGGTATTATTCTCATGTCAGGTGTTTGTTTCATGTGCGCTGGTACTTTCGTTAGGGGGGAGGGGTGCGGTCCTCCTCACGACAACGTGGCGGGCAGGCAGTCGGTATCAGGAACCGCCGTTCTTCTTGGGTGGTATTAAGGGGAGGTTTTTGTTCGAGGATAAGCAGCGCTTCTAGGAGATGCAGACGTCGTGGGTCAGGGCTCTCCCGATGATCTTAATATTCATGACAATGTCGTCTCTCGTGATGTCTTTTTGGTGTACTGCAAGGGCGTGCTGCCTAATGGCGCCCTCCTGGGCGTGGCAGAAGATCCTTTTAGACAGGTGCATCATCGTCATGCCGATGTAAATCCCAGGCCATCCTTGGGCAGGGCATACTTATCGGTAGACAACGTTGGACTGCTTTAGGGGGTCTCCTACGGGCGGGGAGGGGTTGTTCTTCATCAGGAGGTCCTTCGTGCGCCGATTCTTGTAGTAAATAATGAGGGACACTCTTTCCTTCCTCCATGGGGCATACGTGTTCCTCTATTATTTTCTTCATGGCTGCTTTGTCCTCCTTGTATTGGTGGTGCATGAAGGCTTTATAGGAAAGTTTTATATCCTCCAGGGATGGAATGTTCCTTCTCTCTTACTCCGTCATGTACCACTTGTCAAGGGCGGCTCATGTTTCTCGGTTTACCAGTTTATTTGAGTACCCATTGTTAATTAGCATCTGGGATGCTCGGTCGAGTTCGAGGTGTGTGTCCTGCCACGTCAAACAGTGTGAGAGGGCCCTTCTGACGATGGCCCTGACGGTGGTGGTCTTGAACCGTGCCGAACACTCGCTATCTCCATTTAGACAAAGTCCAAGGTTCGTAGCTTTGGTGTAAACTGTAGTTGCCAACTTCTGATTCGTCATCATGACAAGGACGTTGAGGAAGGGGAGACGATTGTTGCTGCTGTACTCAGCGGTGAAGTTGAGTGTGCTGTGCTGCAGGAATTCCTGCCGAAGGACGCCATGGTTCCCGCACTGGAGGAGTCGCTGATCTTCTCCAAAAATTCCACCAATGAGGTGAGGCAGTACCTGGAGGGGATATATGGAGTCAGAATTTTATTAAGGCGTTTGGCCAGGGCGTAAGTCGTGGGGGGGGGGGGGGGGGCGTTTGGCTGATGATCGGGCGTAGGGGGTTGCCTTCCTTGTGGGTCTTCACATTCCCGTATAGGTAGCTGAGGCTGTAGTCACCTTGGATGGGCGAGATGTGTGTGGCATTCGTAGCGGCATTCACAGCCGTGATGACCCAGTTGGGGTCACGTTTGATGTCTTCCGTTGGGTTCTTCGTAAGTCTCTCGAACTTGGAGACATCAGACAAGATGGCATCGAGTTTCTCGAAGTATTCCGAGGTGCTAATGAGCACGAATGTGGCTGTCTTGTCTGCACGCCTTACCGTGATGTCTTCCCTCTTCTTCAGATCTGTGGCTACCTCCTTCATCTCTTTGGTGTAAATACTGCTCGAGTATGACCCCCTGTCCGTAAGGGCCTCTGCTAGCAGAAGAGGTTGAAGGGCGTCCGTCATTGTAAGGATCTTCTTGGCTTCCAACTGCTGAATCGAGTCAAGGAGCATCTCGATCTCCAAGCATTTCTTGTGTTTCTTCGGCTTGCAAATGAAGTGGCAGTTTAGCCCAAGGTTTAATATGTCATTTTGGTCAGGGGTGGGCTGGTATGCAGTGAGGTTAATATACCTTTGGGTCTTTTCTTGGATGCGTAGCTTACCGCCGTTGAGGGCGACAAGTTTGCGGGTTACGCCCCTAACCCAGTCAAACACGTCTTCCTCGCTTAGGCAGGTAAGTCGTGCGTTAATTTGTTCGTAGGTAGGTGGCTCGTGCTGGTCCTCCACTCGGTCGTCTCTTGTAGGGGTGTCGTGTCTGGTATTATCATCAGGATTAGGGCGGAGAGCTTCAGCAAGTATTTCCACCCATTCTTCTCGCAGGTAGTGATGTTCCACCTTCAGGGTCTCTAGATCGGCATTCTTCTTCCGTAGTTGCCACTGTAGGAGGAACGTTCTGAAGTCCCTGGTCCTTTCTTCATTTCTTGCTGTGGGGTCGTGCAGCCTGATGTTTGCATATTTCGGAAGGAGACCCTCTTGTAGGCATGTTTTGTCTGATGTCTACAAGTTCGAGTGAATTACGAAGAACCCGTCGGAAGACATCAAACGTGACCCAAACTGGGTCATCACGGCCATGAATGCCGCTACAAATGCCACACACCTCCCGCCCATCCAAGGTGACTACAGCCTCGGCTACCTATACGGAAACGTGAAGACCCACAAGGAAGGCAACCCCCTACGCCCGATCATCAGCCAAACGCCTGCCCGGACTTACGCCCCGGCCAAACGCCTTAGCAAAATTCTGACTCCATATATCCCCTCCAGGTACTGCCTCACCTCATCGGTGGAATTTTTGGAGATCTGCGACTCCTCCGGTGCAGGAACCATGGCGTCCTTAGACGTTAAGTCCCTATTCACCAACGTCCCTGTCGACGAGACGATAGGGATCATCATGGAGTGGGTATATAGGAATCACGATATGAGACCCCCTAACATCCCAGAAGACTCTTTAAGAACCCTGCTGGATATCTGTACGAAGAGAGCCCCTTTCACCACCCACTGAGGACAGATGTACGGCAAAAAGGACGACATAGCGATGGGGTCCCCCTTAGGAGTTTTCTTCACTAACTTCTACATGGGTGAAGTGGAATAAAGGGTATTCTCGCATCATAGATGTCCCCGCACATACGGACGCTATATCGATGACAACTTTGTGCAAGTCGACTCCGAGGATGAGGTAGAAGCCCTTTGGCAAGAGTTCCTGCAGCACAGCGCACTCAACTTCGCCGTTGAGTACAGCAGCAACAATCAGCTCCCCTTCTTGACGTCCTTGTCACGAAGACGAATCAGAAGTTGGCGACTACAGTTTACACCAAAGCTATGAAACTTGGACTTTGTCTAAATGGAGATAGCGAGTGTCCTACGCAGTTCAAGACCTTCATCAGGAGGGCCCTCTCGCACTGTTGGACGTGGCAGAACACGCACCTCGAACTCGACCAAGCATACCAGATGCTAATTAACAATGGGTACTCGAATAAACTGGTAAACCGAGAAACGCGATCCGCCCTTGACAAGTGGTACATGACGGAGGAAGAAAGAAGGAACATTCCACCCCCGGAGGATATAAAACTTTTCTATAAAGCCTTCATGCACCACCAATACAAGGAGGACGAAGCAGCCATGTAGAAAATAATAGAGGAACACATCCACCCCACGGAGGAAGGAAAGATAGTTTCCCTCATTATTTACTACAAGAATCGGCGTACGAAAGACCTCCTGATGAAGAACAACCCCTCCCCGCCCGTAGGAGACCCCCTAAAGTAGTCCAACCTTGTCTACCGATACGTATGCCCTGCCCAAGGATGCCCTGGGATTTACATCGGCATGACGACGATGCGTCTGTCTAAAAGGATCTCCTGCCACGCCCAGGAGGGAGCCATTAGGCAGCACACCCTTGCAGTATACCAGAAAGACATCACGAGAGACGACATTGTCAGGAATATTAAGATCATCGGGAGAGCCCCTGACCCACGACGTCTGCGTCTCCTAGAAGGGCTGCTTATCCTCGAACAAAAACCTCCCCTTAATACCACCCAAGAAGCGTTCCTGATACCGACGTGTGTGAGGAGGACCGCACCCCTCCCCCCCAACGAAAGTTCTAGCCCGCACGAAACAAACGGCTTCCCTGCCTGGGAAGGTCTGCAAGCCCGCAACATCACATATAAGAATAAGGACTCGTCACTGGAAGTCAGTCCCTCAGCAGTCATCGCTTGATAATATCCTGTGGATCAGGAAGACAGTCGCGTTGGAGAGAGAGAGAGAGAGAGAGAGAGAGAGAGAGAGAGAGAGAGAATTGTATAAGCAATAATAAATCAAATGACTCAACCGAACTTTACCATGCCCTTTGGTGCGTTGCTCGCCAGTCTAAGCAACAATGAGAAGCCGTCATCAGAAAGATAGAGAAGACTCTCTACAAGATTAATAGTGCTGAAGCAGCAGTCATTTCGATAGTGAAAAGCTAATTACGGTCAGGTAGTTTTCTTGAAATGGATAGATATAGTTTTAGGATGTTCTCACTAGCTATTGAATAAAATACTATTAGTGCTAATTCGACACTGAAATTTATATATATAAATATATATATATATATATATATATATATATATATATATATATATATATATATTATATATATAATATATATTATGTTGGATCCCAGTTACATGTTTTTTTTCATTTTTTCTTCATATACTCAGTTGTACTAAAATTCCATATGGAATGTATTTTTTTATAATTTATTTAAATAACATGGTCACTGGAAGACAGTTAACTTAGTTTTCAAATATTTAACTACCCCCTTGGTTGTTAACAGCTCACTGCCTTCCAGCGGCCGTTCTGATTTTCACCCAACTAGCCATTAACGCTTTTGCTTTCTTCCTGAGGTTGACGGAAACTTTTATCAGTTACGAAGGAGATTGCAATCACGAAGGGTCTCGTAATTCATATACTCAGCTCCATTTACTATATAAGGATATACAGCTAGCTCTTTGAAGTGACGACGACTATTCCTTTCAACATGTAATCTCCGTTTAACCCCAGCCAGGAAGAAGCATTCCTTCATCGCAGTGTCTCTCTCTACACGTACTTCGCCTTCGTCCCAGGATGATATCGGTGACTCTGTAAAACTCATGGGGAGTTTTGTATGTCAATCCGAAATCATTTGGAGGGATAATGCTTTCCCATATTAAAATGCCTTCCAATTACCATCACTTTTTAGTATTTTAATTTAAGCATCTGTTTTTCATACCTTGCATATTTGTAATACGAGGTTTCATACATTTCCAGGGATATCATGAATTATGTACTAAGTGGACGTCAGTTTGGACAGTTGGTAGATATATATATTTACATTTTCCAAGGTATGCAACTTG